>NC_141414.1:7597053-7696251 GCF_034619465.1 Leptosomus discolor
TTTCCCCTCCCCACCCGGCAGCCGGCCCACGGGGGTCCCAGGAGGGTCCAATGGGGGTTCAGGCTCTGCGAGACCCTCTAGGGGATGGGGGGGGGGGGGCACCCCATGCCCGGCCACAACCGGGACAGTGGCCAGGCCTGGCCTGGGAGACGCGCCAGCCTGTGTGTGCGTGTGTGTGTGTGTGTGTGTGTGTGTGTGTGTGTGTCCCCGCTCCAGATGCCAGAGGAGGGGACAGCTCCTTGTGGCACCCTTCATCCGCGCTGGCACCCAGCCCCTGCCCCAAAATAGCCGCGGGCGTGTGCAGAGCTGGGGGGCGGGGGGGGGGGGGGGGGGGGCAGGGAGGGCGAGCAGGACCTGGCACAGGGGTGCCCCCCCCCCCCCCCAGCCCCTCCCCAGCCCCTTAATATGCCCTGGCCGGGCTGCGCTGGGCCCCAGGACCCTCCAGCCCTACGGGGGGGGTGTCCCCCTGAGTGACCGGGGCCGGTTTGGGGGGGGGGGGGGGGGGGGAGGGGGGGGAGCAGAGAATGACTCCCGAAATGTCAGGAGGGGGGGGGGGAAGGTAACGTGCAGCCCCGGTCGGGTTACCGGCCTGCCCCCCCCCCCAGCCCCGGGTGCTCCAGGGAACAGCCTGACCCGCAGGCACCGTGCCGGGGCTGCGGGGGGGCACGGGGGGCGATGCGGGGTAGCCCCTTGGGGGGGTTGTCTGGAGGGGGGGTGGGGTGGGGGGGCAGGCAGGGCAGAGGGGAGTTGGGGATGGCGGGGAGGGGAGGGAAGATGCCGGGGACGTGGGTCACCCCCGCGGGGGGTGCGGGCGGGACGTGAAGGGGGACGGGGACACACACACACACACGCCCGGTGACACGCAGCCTCGGGGAGAGGGGATGCTCCGTGCCCCCGCCGTGGGGTGAGGGGGAGCCGCCACGGCCCCGCTCCTCCCGCCCCCCTCCCCCCAAGGACACCCCCCACCCCCCCCCCCCCCACGGGGCGCGGCCGGACACGCGTGGCCGGTGCGACCGGCGCTGGGGAGACGGCGGCCAACCAGACAATTAAAGGGGCCGGGAGCGCGGCGCTCCGCTCCGCCGCCTTTGTCCCTCCTCCCGCCCGGTGGCGGCGGCGGCGGCGGCGGCGGCGGCACCACCACCACCACCACCACCACCACCGGAGGCACCGGCCCCGAGCCCGGCACCGCGGCGGCCCCATGCCCCGGTCCCCGCCGCCGAGCCGCCGCCGCGGAGCCCCGCACCATGCCCGAGCCGCCGGTGGTAGCGCAGGACGGCGACCGGTCCCGGCCCCGGGCCCCGGTTGGCGAAGAACGAACGGAACCGGCGGCTCCCACCGGCGTCCTGGGTAAGGTGGCACCGAGCGGGAGCGGCCTCCGCCGCCCGGGGGTCGGGTCGGGGCTGCGGGAGGCGGCTGCGGGGGGGGGGGGGGGGGGGGGGGGCAGCTCCCTGCGGCTGGATGCGGATGTCGGCGGGGCTCGGCCGGGATGCGGCTCCCCGGGGAACGGGGCGGGGGCCGTGCCCCCCCCCCCCCGCGGTGGGGCTCTGAGCACCCCTCCGGGAGGGCTCTGTGCACCCCCCCCAGGGCAGCTCCGTGCATCCCTCAGGGGGGGTCCCGTCCCTGAGCGTCCCCCCCACCCCCCCCCCCCGAGTGGGGGGTCTGTGGTCCTCCGGGGGACTGGGGCTGTGCACGTGTGTCCCTCCTCCCTCCCCGTGACTGGTCTGTGCCCCCCGTGGGATGGGGTCCACGCTTGGGCCTGTGTCCCCAAGGATGTACCAGTGACCTCCCCAGCGTGGGGTCCACGCACAACCCCCCCCCCCCGTGTCACCTCCGGGCCATGCAGCCCCCCAGGAAGGCCCGTTTGCCCCCTCCCCACCACAGGCCCACGCCCCCCCCCCCCCCCTCGAGCAGCTCCATGCCCCCCAGGACAGAGCTGGGCAGTGGGCACAGAACGGGAGCTTTGGGTTGGGGTCCCCAAGTTGAGGTTGGGGGGTGTGTGTCCCCCCTCCGTGTGGCTCCGGTGACATCCCCACGGCCGTGGCCGCTTTGGGGTCCCCGGGGCAAGGCAGCGCAGGCACAGGGCCTGCTGCCCGCCGTGCGGCCGAGCGGGACTCCTGCCTGCGGGAGGGTGACCCACTTTGTGTGCCCCCCCCGGAACACGGCCACCCGTGGCAGGTGGGCATCGCCGCTCCCCCCCAAATGCCTCCTTCCCCGGCGGCCGCGGGCTCCGCTCGGTGGCGGGGCAGTGGCGTGCGTGTCCCCGGCACGCTGCGGCTCCCGTGACCTTATCCCGGTGAGCCAAGGTGAGCGGCACGGGCCTCGGCGTGCCGGGGGGAGCGGGTGGCCGTGGGGACGAGTGGGGAAGGGGGCACGGGGTGGGGGGGGGGGGGATCCGGCGTGGGTTGGGGATGCTGCGGGGCTCCATCCCCGTGCTCCGCCAGCAAACCCCTCGTGCTGGTTGGGTGATGGCAGCGGGTGCTGGGAGGGGGCTGCGGGTCCCTCTCGCTGGCAGTGGGGTGAGAAGGATGCCGTGGCTGGAGTGGGGTGAAGGCAGGGTCGTGGCCGTGTCCCCCCGCCATGCCCAGCCGGGGGGGGGGGGGGGTAGGAGCAGCGCTGGGGACCCCTCTGAGGCTCGGCCCCGTCTTTTCCCTTGACCTTGGGTAAGAAAACCCCTCCCGTACCCAGAGCCGAGGCCTCGGGGTTGGCACCCCCCCCGGCATCCCCTCGGTTTGCACGCTGGTGCACACGTGTGTGCGGGCTTCGCCGGCTGGGCCCCCGCCGTGCCCCCACCCCGCTGCCCGCGCTGGGGGACACCGCTCCCGCCAGGGCGTCAATAATTCGGGGTGGGTGAGCGTCACCCTGCCGGTGTCGGCGAGCTGCTCGGGGAGCGTGGCCGAGCCACCGCCGCCAGCACCGCGCCCCGGCGGCCTGAGACGCGGGATGAGCCGTGGGGGGCAGGATTGGCCCCGCTCCGGGGGTGGCTCCCTGGCAGCCTGGCACCGTCCCCGGCTTTCGCCCACGGTGCCGGGACAGGGCGGCCTTTCAGAGCCCGGCGCCGTGGCTCTTTCCTGGCGGCGGCTCAGGCGATGAGTTTGTCAGGTCTCAGCCTGGTTGGCAGTGGCAGGGGGGAGGGGAGGGGGGGCCTATTCTGCTCCCCCAGACCAGGGGGTTCCAGGGGTGCCCAGAAGTGGGGTGCAGCCCCTGGGATGAGCTGCGGGAGCAGGTTTGGCAGTTCCTGTTTTTCGGGGCTGGCAGGTCCCGGTGTGACGTTTCCGGAGCCCCGGGACCTTCCCAGCCCTGGGGCAACTGGAGAGGCCACGACATCCCGTGGGCATCGGTCCACCTGCCCTGTCCTGGCTCTGCCACCCTGGCTTAGGAGGGGAAACTGAGGCAGGGAGGTGGCCGGGCGCTCTGCTGGCATGGGGCAGGGAGAAACGGGGTCCCACAGGGGAGGTTCCCACGGGGGGACCCACCCCAGCACCATCAGGGACCCTCGCCCTTCCCTCCCTGCCAGGTCCCCTGGGCAGCGCTTTGGGATGCGCCCACTCCCCGTCCACCCCGAGGGGCGCGATGGGGGACACTGGGCACGGGGGACCGAGTGTCCCCCCGGCGTGGGCACCCCACAGCAGGACAGGGGCCGCGTCCCTGCGTGGAACGCAGCCAGGGGGTGACGAGGGGACCCTGGGGACCGTCCCCATCCGCGGCGGCGCGGGACCTCCCCGGGTTTCCATGGAGACCGGCTGCTTTTTTTCCGTTCTCCCTATTTTTTTTTCCCTGCGGTTTCCCATCTCCCGGAGCCGCGGCCCCGCCGAGGGGCTGCGGGCAGAGGTGAGCGGTTGGGGGGGGGCTGCAGGGGAGCACCCCGGGGCATCCCGCACCAGCCGGCACCCCACGGGTGCCAGGACACGCCGCCGGCTCCTCCCTGGCAGCTGTCGGAGCCTTTTTGGGCACCCGGAGCTGCTGGAGGAGAAACCTGAGCCAGGGCCGGTGAGGCCATGAAGCGGGGCCCTGACCTGCTGCCATGGGTGCTGCTGGGGACAGTCACCGCCGGGGACGCGCCGGGGGTCCCCGCACCCGTCCCGTGTGCCGGCAGCTGGGTCCTTGGTGCTTCGGGATCCGGATCCCCCAGGGCTGCGGGACCCCATGCAGTCCTGCAGCTACTCACCCCCTTCCTCCATCCCTCCCTCCATCCCTCCCTCCATCCTTCTCTCCATCCCTCCATCCCTCTATCCCTCCATCCTTCCATCCCTTCCTCCATCTCTCCATCATTCCATCCCTCCCTCCATCCTTCCATCCCTCTCTCCATCCCTCCCTCCATCCTTCTCTCCATCCCTCCTTCCATCCCTCTCTCCATCCCTCCCTCCATCCCTCCATCCTTCCATCCCTCTCTCCATCCCTCCCTCCATCCCTCCCTCCGGCAGATAAGCTCTTTGGGAAGCGGCTGCTCCAAGCCGGGCGCTACATCATGTCCCACAAGGCCTGGATGAAGACGGTGCCCACGGAGAACTGTGACGTGCTCATGACCTTCCCCGGTAGGGACATGCCCCCGGGGTACCCGGGGCAGGGGTCGGGGCTGACGGTGCCGGTGTGGAACACCGGGATGGCAGCGGGGAGGTTCAGCGGGGATGGGGGGGGGGGGGGCAGCGTGGGGAGGGATGAGGGATGTGGGGAGGGATGGGGACCGGGACAGGCTGTGCTGGGAGACGTGGACCGTGCTGACTGGTGCCGTCCAGACACCACCGATGACCACACGCTGCTCTGGCTCCTGAACCACATCCGCCTCGGCATCCCCGAGCTCATCGTCCAGGTCCGGCACCACAAGCACACTCGTGTCTACGCCTTCTTTGTCACTGCCACCTATGAGAGGTAGGGTCCCAGCCACGTCCCCCATCCCCCGCCGTGTCCCCCCCGCCGCGTCCCCAGCTGCGTCCCCTCTCCCTGCAGTTTGCTGCGTGGGGCCGATGAGATCGGGCTGCGGAAGCCGGTGAAAGCCGAATTCGGCGGAGGCATGCGGAGCTTCTCATGCGAGGAGGATTACATCTACGAGAACATCGAGAACGAGCTTTATTTCTTCACCTCTCAGGTGGGATGTGGAGGGACAAGGGACACGGGGTGGGGACGTGGGGATGCGGGGACGTGGGGATGCGGGGACGTGGGGATGCGGGGACGCAGGGATGTGGGGACGCAGGGATGTGGGGACACAGAGATGTGGGGGCATGGGGGAGGGAAGGCAAGTCCTCTCTCCCTCCTCAGCCGAAGAAGGGTGTCACAAACCAGAACAAAGAGGATCAGGGAGCCCCAGCCCAGCTGGGGACTGATCTAGCCATCCCCCAAGCTGGGGACAAGGTGGGTCCGGGGAGGGGACAGGACAGAGGCAAGGGCTGGGGAGGCGGGTGTGGCAGGAGAGGGGCCGGGGGCCGGGCAGTGGGACCGTCGCCCGGGGCTCAACCCCGCTGCGGTGCCGCAGGAACGGCAAAACATCATCAGGTACTGGCTGGAGAACCTGCGCGCCAAGCAGGGCGAGTCGCTGCACAACATCCACTTCCTCGAGGGACAGCCCATCAGTGAGTACGGCACGGCACAGCACGGCACGGCACGGCACGGCACGGCACGGCACCGCCACCCCACTGCCCCGCTCCCTCTGCCCAGCCCGTGCCCAAGCCACGCCGTGGTGGCTCTGGAGAACACAAGCCCAGCAAGGGTCCCCTGTCACCGCGTGTCCCCCTCCCCTGGGGCTGTGTGCTGGACAGGGGGGGGTGGGTGTGTGGTGGCCGTGCCGTGGCCGGGCAGTGCTGGCGTTGGTGCCACCGTCACCCCAACCCCATCCTCCCTGTTGTCCCTGCTTCAACCCCCACCGTGCCGGGGCAATTTGGGGACAGGTGGGGGGGGGGGGGGTGGGGGCGAGCGGGGTGGGCTGGCAGCGTCCCCGCAGCCCGTCCCTCACCCCGTGCCCCGCGGCGCAGTCCCGGAGCTGGCGGCCCGCGGCGTCATCCAGCAGGTCTTCCCGCTGCACGAGCAGAGGATCCTCAAGCGGCTCATGAAGTCCTGGGTGCAGGCGGTCTGCGAGGCCCAGCCGCTCGGTATGGGGTCGAGGGGGTTGGCTTGGAAGGGGGTGGGGTGGGGTGGGGTGTGTCTGGGAGGGTCCCAGCCCTGCTCACACCCCCCTCGCCCCCCGCAGATGAGATCTGTGACTACTTTGGGGTGAAAATCGCCATGTACTTCGCCTGGCTGGGCTTCTACACCTCGGCCATGGTGTACCCCGCTGTCTTCGGCTCCATCCTCTACACCTTCACCGAGAGCGACCAGGTGAGAGGGCTCAGGCAATGGGGTAAATCCCCAAATTTGGTGGTCGTGGGCGGGGGGTTCCATTCCTCCTCGCTCCAGGCTTTCCCTGCGATGCTTTAATGCCATCATTGCCATGAGCTGGGAGACTCCCAAGGCCGCGGTGGTGGGGCTGGGGCAGCACCAAGGCAGCTCCCCAGGGCTGGGGGAGAGGGGGGGGGGTTGTTGGGGACGGGAAAGGACCGACCCCGGTGTAGCTGGTGCCGTCTGCCCTGCAGACCAGCCAGGACATCTGCTGCGTGGTCTTCGCCATCTTCAACGTCATCTGGGCCACCTTCTTCCTCGAGGAGTGGAAGCGCCGCGGGGCCGAGTTCGCCTACAAGTGGGGGACACTGGACACCCCGGCTGAGTCCATTGAGGAGCCCCGGCCCCAGTTCAGGGTGAGCCCTAGGGGTTCCCATGACTGGGGAGGGGGGGGTGTGGGGAGTGGGGGGTGTGTGTGTCCCTGGGGTTGGGGTCCGGCTGAGCACCCCCCTGACCCCAACCAGCCACCCGAGGGGGGGGTCTGCGCTGGGTCCCGCCAGCGCTGGGGTCCCAGAGGGATCCCGGGGGGGGGGGGGCTCTCCGCCGCAGGGAGGGTCACACGCTGCCGTGTCCCCCCTCCCCATTAGGGCATTAAGAGAATCAGCCCCGTGACCAGCGCGGAGGAGTTTTACTACCCCCCATGGAAGCGCTTGCTCTTCCAGTGCCTGGTCAGCCTCCCCGTCTGCCTCTCCTGCCTCTCCTTCGTCTTCCTCCTCATGCTGGGCTGCTTCCAGCTCCAGGTGGGTCCTCATCCTGCCCGCGCCGGGCTGCCAGCCCCCTCCGCGCTGACCCTGACCCCGTCCCCATTCCCCCCCCCCCCAGGAGTTTGTGCTGAGCATCCAGGAGCTGCCCCGGATCATCCGTTTCCTCCCCAAAATCGTCCTGGCTGTCATCGTCACCGCCTGCGACGAGGTTTACAAGAAGATTGCGTATTGGCTGAATGACATGGGTGCGTGGGGGTGGCACCCAGGGGTGCTGGGACTCTCCCCCCCCCCCCCGAACCCCCCCCCAAACCCCCTCCCCTCTGCTTTGCAGAGAACTACCGCCTGCAGAGTGCCTACGAGAAACACCTCATCATCAAAATCGTCCTGGTGAGAGGGGGCCAGGTGGCCCTGGGGGGGGACAGAGGGGACTTGGGGGGGGTCCCAGTGGCCGCCCCGTGCTCACCCCCCCCCCCCGCCCCCCGTCTCCCACAGTTTCAGTTTGTAAATTCATACCTGAGTCTTTTCTACATCGGGTTCTACCTCAAAGACATGGAGCGGCTGAAGGAGGTAAGGGGCCGTGCCCGGGGGGTGGCGGGGCCGGCCTGAGCCCCCCCCCGGCGTCACCTGGACGGACAGACGGATGTCCTCGACCCACCCCTGCCACCGTCCCCCTCCTCATGCCCTCCTGGGGGGGCCGGTGTCCCCACATGCCCCTCCGCCCCCCCCCCCCCCCTTCCACCCGGCTGCGGTCCCTGGTTGCTGCGCTCCCGGCTGGAGGCTGCGCGGGGTCCCCAGCTCCTGCTCCCGCTCACGGTGTCTCTCTGTCTGTCTGTCTGTCTGTTCTTCTGTCCCTTCCACAGCTCCTGCTCATCTTCTCTCTCTCCCAAAGCCTCGTGCGTCAGCTCAAAGAGGCTCTCCTTCCCTTCATCCTCCTCCACCTCCACCTCTTTCTCATCTTCTTTAAGGGCCTCCTGGGCTTTTGCTGGAGACTGGGAGTATCCAAAGTAGGAGTGGGGAGGGGAGGGGGCTGGGCATCCACCCGCACCCCACCCCTTGCACCCCACCCCGGGCCCCCCCCGCTGCCCCCGGGAGGGACACGGGCCCCCCCAGCCCCGGCTCTGCTCCGGCTGGCGGTGGCACAAGCGGCCCCAGCACCGCTGAGGTTCATTCCCATCAGTTGTCACCGATGGCGGGAGGGGTGGGGTGTCACAGGAGGGGTGTGGGGGGGGCGACACCGGGGGTGTCCCGCTCCCCCAGCACAGCCACGGGGAGAAGCAAGGACCCCCATGGGGGCAGACCATGGGGGTGCAGGGACACACACCCCCCCACACACACCCCAGAGCTGTCGTGTCCCCTCCCCGGGTGACAGCGTGCGCCCCGTGTCCCCGCGCAGATGCTGGCCACGCTGCTCATCACCCGCCAGTTCCTGCAGAACGTCAGGGAGGTGTCGCAGCCCCACCTGTACCGCCGGCTGCGCCGGGGGGACCTCAGCCTCCACAACCTCCGCCAGCTCGCCCACGCCGTCCTCCGCCTGCTCGCCCCCCACCGCCGCCCCCCGGGACCCTCCGAAGGCTCCCGGGGGGAGAAGAAATGTCTGAACGGGGGCTGCGGGGTGCCGGAGGAAGAGGAGGAGGAGGAAGAGCGGCGCGAGTCGGATTCGGAGGAGGAGAGCGCCCTGGATTGCGGGTTGAAGCTGAAGAAGGTGAGCTTCATCGAGAAGGCAGAGCGGCGCGGCGGGGAGCCCGGCGGCCCCGAGGACGAGAGCTTCCTCGAGGAGGGCAGCCCCACCATGGTGGAGAAGGGCATGGACCCCGCGTCCGTCTTTGAGCTGTGCGAGGAGGAGGAGGAGGCCGAAGGTCCCCCCGGCAGCCCGGTCAAGGCGGTGGAGCCGGCAGTGGTGCCGCGGGCTGGTCGGAGGAGGCGGGCGGCTGAGAACCGGGAGGAGGAGGAGGAGGGCGAGGAGGAAGGGCGGAAGCGCCACCGGGCGTCGTGGATCGACCCGCCGGAGGAGGATTACTCCACGCAGCTGACGCAGGCAGAGGTGGAGAGTTGCATGAAGAAGTACGAGGTGAGCGGCCCCGGGAAGGGGCCACGGACCCCCCCATGTACACCCTGCCCAGCCCCATGGCAACCTGCTCTTCCTCCTCCTCTTCCTCCCCCAGGACACCTTCCAGGACTACCAGGAGATGTTCATCCAGTTCGGCTACGTGGTGCTCTTCTCCTCCGCCTTCCCCCTGGCCGCCATGTGCGCCCTGGTGAACAACATCATCGAGATCCGGAGCGACGCCTTCAAGCTCTGCACGGGGCTCCAGCGGCCCTTCGGCCAGCGGGTCGAGAGCATCGGGCAATGGCAGGTGGGCTGGGGCTGGGGGGGCAGCAGAGGGGATTGGGGTGGGCCCAGCGGGGGTTTCGGCTGGCCCAGGGCTTATCCCGGGCACCGTCGCTCTTGCAGAAGGTGATGGAGGCCATGGGCGTCCTGGCCATCGTGGTCAACTGCTACTTGATCGCCCAGTGCGGGCAGCTCCAGCGCCTCTTCCCCTGGCTCAGCCCCGAGGGAGCCATCGTCTCCGTGGTGGTGCTGGAGGTACGGTGCGAGCGCCCGGCGCTGGTACCTGGGGCCGTCTGTTACCGTAGGGTCTCCCGGTGCGTGAGAAGGTGCCGTCTTGGCTCAGCCAGCCAAGGGGCTCCCACGGATCTTCCCCTCCAGGGTTGTGGGGGGGGGGTTCCACCCCTAAACCCTCCCCTGCAACGCCCCCCGGCAGCTCCCTGGGGGCAGCGGGTGCTGCCAAGCAACGCGGCGGGGGGGGGGCTCAGAATCCCCCAGGGTGTTATCGTAGGGTCCCTCTGCCCCCCGCCCCCCCTCCTCCATCTCTTGCTGGGGGGGGCATTTCGGGAGGGGGTGGCAGCGCCCACGGGGCCGGGGCAGGGATGCTCAGCCGGCCCTGCATGCCCCCCCCCCCCCCCCCCCCTCCCCGCAGCACTTCGCCCTGTTCCTCAAGTACATCATCCAAGTGGCCATCCCCGACATCCCCGCCTGGGTGGCCGAGGAGATGGCCAAGCTGGAGTACCAGCGCCGCGAGGCCTTCAAGGTAGGCGATGCCGGGACGGGACCCTCCTTGGGGCCAAGCACAGAGCGGGGACCCCCTGTCCCCGAGGCCGGTTGGGCTCCCCGAGGGGGGGGGGGGCTGACGGGCTCCCCGTCCGCAGAAGCACGAGCGGCAGGCGCAGCACCACTTCCAGCAGCAGCAGCGGCGCAAGCGGGAGGAGGAGGAGCGGCAGCGGCACGCCGAGTACCAGGCCCGCAAGGAACGGGAATCCAGCCGCGACGAGGCCAAGCCCGAGGCTGCCGGGCAGGACCCGGCTCACGAGAAGAGCCAGGGCAAAGGGAAAAGCTCCGGGGCCACCTCGCACAGTTCCGACAAGCCCAAGCGACCCAGCTCCCTCCTGGCCACCAATAACGTGATGAAGCTGAAGCAGATCATCCCTTTGCAGGGCAAGTTCCTCTCGGGGGGGGCCGGGGCCAGCAGCACGGCCACCGCCAGGTCCCCCCAGTCCCCCACCGGCAGCGAGAACAAACTCCCCGGCTTCCTCAGCTTCAAGTTCCTGAAATCCCCCGAGACTAAGCGGGACGCAGGGACCGAGAAGGTCCAGTCGCCCACCAAGCCATTCAATCCCGGCAAGCTCTTCAACTTCGGCAAGTCCGAAGGGGCCGGGGGCAACGGCACCGTGGCCACCGCCTCCCCCCAGCCCCGGCCTGGCCCTTCGGTGGACACGGGCGAGCGGCTGGTCCCCAGCAAGTCCCATCTCAATGGGGTGCCAGAGGAGGGGGGCCGAGAGGAGCCGGAGAGCCGGGCGGAGGAGGAGAGCGGGGGCTACAAACTCTAACCGGACCTTTTGGGGGAGCGGGAGCGAGCGGGGCTGCCCGCCCCCCTCTCCGGGCAGCCGTGGGCATCGTCACCCTCTCGCCTCCCCTCGTCGTCCCCTGCCGCGGGGAGCTCCGGGCCGGGGCTGAGCCCGCCGGGTGCCAGCGCTGGGCCCCTCGCTCTGCCCCGTCCGTCCCCCCCCTCTGCCGCGTCCCCTCGCGTCCCTCCAGCCCCTCTGCTGGGACCCACCGCTGCCCCGGCTCCAGCGCCGGCGGGGGTCCGGCCGCATCCTGCACCAAGGACACCCGAGCAAAGCGCCAGCAGCTTCGGAGGGAGCAGCCCGACAGGATTCCCCCCTGCGCCCCTCCGGGTGGGAGATGTCCCGGTCCGGCTCTGCGCCGTTGAGCCCCCGCTGCCGGTGCTGCACCCACACCCCCCGCCCCCCGAGGAGATGCTGCGGTCCAGCTCCAGGGGAGCTCGGTGCTGCCCAATCCACCCCCCGCCGGGCTCAGCACCACATCTCCGATGGCAGAAGGGACGAGACCGCGGCGCTGGCGGCAAGAGGAGCCCCATTCACCCGTGCCTACAGCCCACGCCGTACAGCCATCGCCCGGGGTCCCGCCGGCACCGGGGCTGTGCCCTGCTCCGTCCCGCTCCCGGCAGCTCCACGTGGATCCCTGCTCGGCACCGGGACATTCTCCCGCCCGAAGCCCAGACGGCCGGGAGGGAAGGGGGGGGGGTGAGCAGCGAGCGCCAACCACCCGGACCCCCACGCCCGGGCAGCGTTTCTTGCACTAAAACCGAAACAAAACCCAACGCCAGCGACTTTCTCCTCTTCTTCGTCCGAGTCCGACAGCTCGAGGTGGCGGAGGCGAGAGTCGGCATCGAGGCCGCCATCGGCAGAGCCCGGCCCGGGGGTGGGCAACGGCCCCAGCGACTGCAACGCGAGCCGGGACGGTCCCTTTCCCCTCTCCGCTTTCTTATTTCGTGGAATTATTTCGCAATAAGGCGCCCGCACGCCGTGCCGGAGCCCGGGAGAAGGAGCGGGGCTGGGCTGGGCTGGGGTGGGTGGGTGGGTGGGGTGTGAAAACACGAGGTCTGGGGGTAGGGGGGGGGGATTTGGGGGGTGGGAGCAGCTTCGCTTCTGCCAGGGCGAAGGTTTTGCCGTCGCTGGGTCTCGTCTTCGCGCTTTTTAGCAGCCGCCGTCCTCGCTCGGGCGGCGCGGGGAGGGGGCTGCGATGCGGCTGCCCCTCGCTTTCGCAGCGGCCTCTGCTCGGGGCTGCTTCGCTTTGGGGGGGATAGGAATAGGACGGCCCACCCCCCCACCCCACCCCCCCCCAACGCAGCACCCCGTGGGTGGGGGGGGGGGGAACACCCGGCTGGGGACACCCAGCCCTGCCACCTCCCTACCAGCTCCGCTCTCTCTGCCCGCCAGCCCCCCCCCCCCCCATTTCCAAAGCAAGCGGAGGGGGGGGTGGGGGGGGGGGTGTTTGCCAAAAGCCGGGGGGGACGCCCCATCACTGTGCCTGGTCCAGGCTGGGGTGGTGACGCGGGGTCTGTGGCACCCCCCTCTCTCTCCCTCCCCCCCCCCTCCCAAGGCCTGGGCTGTAGAAAACGTCAGGTTGGGTTTTTTTTTCCCTCCTTCCCCCCCAGCCCCCCCCGTCTCTTTCCCCACATCGTGTAATTTTACCTTGTCGGGTCCCTGAATCGCATCAAGCCATTCGCCACAGCAATAAGGGCAGGAGAGGGCGAAGGCTCCACCTGCTGCTCCGCTCACTTGTGCTGCCGAGGGTCCAGCACCCTCCAGGGGTCAAGGGCACCATCCTGCATCCCCCCCCCCTTCCCCCCCAGGGTGGGCTCCCTGCGCTGCAGCGGGGGACGGGACCCCTGTGTCAGGGGACAACCCCGAGCTCTGCCGCCCCCAGGACCAGGGCTGGCTCCTCGCAGACAGCCGGGGAGCTCGGGTAGAGCCCTGTCCCCTGGCAGGGGGGGGGGGGTGTCCGCTGGTTGCCCCCTCCTCGCCCTCCCACACCGGCCGTGCCCTCGCCTGGGAGGTTTCTGGGGTGAGGCCGGGGAAAAGGGAGCACTGGGCTCCGTGGGGCTGGGAAACTGGGGCGCGCGGGACCTCGGAAACCCAGTGAGACCAGCGCCACCAGCACCGCCACGGCCGTGCCCCGGGAGCGGGAGCAGCCACGCGTTAAACGACGGCAGCAGAAAAGGCCCCGGCCGGGCTGGGGGTCCTGGGTAACCCGAAACATCCCCCCCCACCGCAGAGCCCAAAGCTCACCCCACGCCTGGGCGCACCCCGAGATGGGGCAGGGCGCTCCCCCCCCTTCTCCCTCTCATTTCGGTTCCCTGCTGGGGTCGGGCGGGCGCTCGGCTCTGCCGCTCTCCAACGCACGCTGGGCTTCGAGGGAGCTGCTTTTATCCCGTTTCCCTCCCAAAAACATCAGTCCTGGTCCCCCCCCCCTGTTCCTGCAGCGCTTGCCGGAGGACAGGGCAGGGGTCCGCTGCCGCCAGGACCCCCCAGGCCAGGGCATTTTTAAACATTTCTCTATACAAAGCGTTTCTAGGAGCGGCCGCCCCTCTGGTATCTCGCTCTTCGGGGCAGTTACTGCACAGGGGAGGGAAGAGTTGGGTTGGTTGAGGTTGGTTTTTTGTTGGGTTTTTGGTTTGTTTTTTTTTTTTCCTTCTTTCCTTGCTGTGCTTTATTTCTTTGGAAACCGAAAGAACCGAAGGGGGTTATTTATTTCTTTTTAATTTATTTTGTCATATTTTTGTAAAACCTGCAGAAATGCAATAAAAAAAAAAAAAATATATTTCAACAAGCCTGAGGCGTGGGCGAAATTCTTGCCTGCACGGCCCATCTGCTCAGGTCTCCTGTCCCAGGGGGAAGGGGACGCTGGGGACACTGTCACCCCTCACCGTCCTCTAACACAGGGTAAAGCTCCGAGACAGCGACACCGGGACAAGCCCCACCACCGCGGTTCAAGGCCCTCCGGCAGCCACAGCGCAGCTCTCGCCCGTACGGCCGGGTAGAGGAAGAATGAAGAAAGTTATAATCCTCTAAATTCTCCAAATTTATTATACACAGTATCAAACATGGAAGAGTTTTAAAAATAAATGCAAAAAAAAAAACAAAACCCCAAACCAAACCCCACCCGCTGGCCGTGACCTTCGCCTCCCAGCGTAGTTACAGTCGCTCCACGAGGGCAGCCCTTCATTTCAGGAAAAAAAACCCAACCAAACCACCCCTTTTCTCCCAGCCCCACGCCACAATCTTTTAGCGCAAGAGGAACATTTCAGGGTCGCAGAGACAGACTGGAAGCAACGCGGACTCCAAAGCTCGGCGCCGCACGGCCAAAACCAGCCTGGGATCGCGGGTGCCCAACAGACCCGAGGGGTTGGGAGCAGCGGAAAGCTCGGGGCCGCTCTCACACCCAGCCATGATGGGCGACTGGCCGAGGGACGGGGCGGTTTTAACTAAAAATACCCAATAAAGCTCGTTACTGGCGCGGTGATTAATAAGAAATGACTGCGTAGCGCAGACGAGGCGGTGACTCAGCCCTGCCCACCCGCGCCCGTTCCACGCTGTCCCTCACCGCCATCCCTCGCCCCCCGTCCCCGAGAGCCGGCGCTGAGGAACGAACCGGCCCCTCCTGCTCTCCACCAGCTCACGCCGCTGCCTCGACGCCCCCCAGCTCCTCGCTCCCCCTTTTCACACCCCCGCGGCGCCCGGCGGAGCGGGGCACAGCACGTTAAACCATCCGACGGGGCTGAAAGCCCCGTGTGTGAGGAGGAAGGGGGACGAGGAGGCGTCCTGCCCAGTCGCCACCCAACCCACGTTCGCTTCGGTCGTGAAGGGGAGGAAGTTAAAAGCAGAGCTCAGCACAAAGAGCACAAATCAGCTTTCCTACGGGGCCAGCGAGCCGAGGAGCGGGGCCATCTCTCGCCTCCGAAGGCTGCCAAGGAGGGGAAGGAGCACGAGAGCCGGCGATGACCCACGGAAAATAAAAAAACCCCTCGCCTGCCACCGCAGCGCGCGCAGCTCCGGGCCGCAGGCGTGCCCTGGGCCACCCGCCCGGTTCGGCCAGCCAGCTCCTGGATGAAAAAAAAAAAAGAAAAAAAAAATCCTGGACTGGAAACAGGGTCAAGTTTTACCGGCGCCGCCCTTCGATCTCGCCAGCCGAACGCTTCCTTCCAGGTGCGGATCCGCCAAGCTGGGAACGCTCCCACAAAGGTTAAAGCCACCCAGAGGCCTCGAAAGGCATCAACGCCGCCCGTAAGGCTTTTGTTTTGACTCCCGGAACAACCCAGTTCCCGAATCACACAGGCAGGGACCTTCGCTCTTCACGTTTGGGGACACACGAAGAGAGTTTTGCCTTTAAAACCCAGAATCCCAGTGCTGAGGAGAATCTGAAAGCTGGCATTTCATCCCCTTGTTTCAGTGACAAGTTCTTCCCCGCAGGCCGGGTTCGTAACAGAAGGAGAAAGTTTCTCACTGCGAGGGTGACGCAGCGCTGGAGCAGGCTGCCCAGGGAGGCTGCGGAGCCTCCGTCTCTGGAGACACCCAAAACCCGCCTGGACACGGCCCTTGTGACCTGCTCCGGGTGGTCCTGCCCCGGCAGGCGGGTTGGACTGGATGGTCTTCCGAGGTCCCTTCCAACCCCGACCATTCTGTGCTCCAACACCAAGGCGTTCTTTCCCCAGCAGCGACAAAAAAGACGAGGCTCTACAAGTCCTCTCTCCTCCCTGACATCAAGCTCTCCGGATGACGCACACCCTTCGTACAAGACACAGCCCAGCCGCCGGCGCACGCCTTCCAGCTCCGCCAGCCGACGCCGTGACACCGAAACCACTCGGCGCGGGCCGGGCACAACCATCGGACCCGTCAGCGAGCCGCCCGCTGGCACGGCCGCTCCGCCCGGCTGACTCGGCCTCGTGGGGCGACTTCTGGCGCCAAGCCGCCCAGGTCAGCTGCTGGACGAGCCCCCGGGGCCGCGCTCTCCGCTCTCAGGGCGCCGCCGTCACAAACCGGCGGCGCAGAGACCCGAAAGCGCGGCCGGCACGGCACGGCGGGCAGCCCGGGCTGAACCGAGGCCACGGTGCGACGCTCTGCTCCGGGCAGGGCGGCCAGCACACCCTCTGCGCTGCTTCCCGAAACACCCGGGTACAAACAACCCTCTCTTCTTGAAAGAAAAGGATTTCCCACCAAAAATAAAACCCAAACAAGACAAAACCTGACAGGGAGGGATCAGCTGGAACGCCTCTGGTCACGGCAGAGTCCTCTGCCGCCAGGCTGACGGCATTAACCCAGGAAAACAAATTAGTTTTGCTATTACAGATACGCAGGTCTTTTTAAAAATGCTTAAAAACCCGGCAGCTAGTGGTAGAGAGACAAGGCAGGACACGGCAAGGGGCAACGTAGCCGATAGCTGCAGCGCTAGAAAAAGACCCGAGGCTCCTGCTTCGTCTTTGCCCTTAGGGCAAGCAGCTCGCCAAAACCCACAGCTCTGTTCTAGCCACCTAGTCTAGAGTGAGAAGTTTAAGATCAACGTCCAGAATTTGCCTCACAGGCTGCGTAAGGCACGCGCTGCAGAGGGAGGGAAACCCACTTTCCAGGCAATTCTACTCCCAACGACACGGAGCCGTCGGTAAAACGCCGCCAACCTGCCCGCACGCGGAGCTCACCGACAGCTCGGCACATCGACCCGGATGCCAGGGCGCAGCGGCCGGGCTAAGGGCATCCTTGGGATCCGTCACGACCCGGCTCGGCTTCCCAGCAATCCCGGGACGCGCCGCCACGCCCCCGCAGCAAAACACGGCTTGCCAAGGCTGAGAAAAGCCCTTGGGTTTTTTAAAAAAAAAACGAGATCTAGCGCACCTGAACGATTCCAAAAGCCTGCCCTCCTCCAGTGAGGCCCGTCTGCGTGGGCCCTGGCGGTGAAACCCACCCGGCGGCTCCTGCCCACCTCACGCACTCCCGCGGTGAAGGGTTCAAACCCGCCGCAGCGTCAGGCGGACGGGGAGCCCAGCGGCTCCCTTCCTCCCACCCCTCGCTCTGCTTCGGAGCATCCCTGTAGTTTCAGGGCTTGCCAAGAGCCTTCTCAGCCTCCAAGCTCCGTAGGCGTTGCCCAGGGTCTTCCGCGGCTTCGTACAAAACCGAACCTTCCCGCCACGGGTGCCGCGGCGTTTTGCACCTCCCGGCGTTTCCCCGCTGGGAAGGGACCGCGGGAGGTCGCCTCCAGCCCGAAGCCCGGGCGACACGGAAGGCAGAGCGGGTTGTGAAAAGCTCCCAAGGACAGAATCAGGAAACATCCTGGAAGCTGAACACGCCGCTTCCCGACTGAACGGCCTCTGCCGAAAGGAAGCGACCCAGCGAGCTCCGGGAGCCAAGCCTCGACGCAAACACACCCCGACTTCGCCGCTTGGGTCCCCTCAGCTGGGACTTCACGGGAGATGTTGAAGTCTACCCTTTCCGTCAACGTTTTCCCATCTCTCACTCATGTGGGCTTTTTTTGGTTACTATTTCTCCCCTAAAAAAAAAAAATTAAGCGATCACACGCTATCAAGAATTAACCTACACAAGACTTTAGTTTCCTGCACACCAGTCACTAGTGTATTTTTATGTTAGAAGGCGGCAGTGCCTCACTTTTTAACGCTCTAAACTCCCCCAGCAGACACCCAACTCCTCACATCAAGCAGGAGCTGCAGCGTGGGTTAACCCAGGACAGGGACACTCTGCTGGGAGGGGCTCGATGGACTCGGCGTCCCTTGGCAGCAAAAAACACATCCCTTGGCAGCAACAAACACGTTTCTGCTGCTTTGACTTTTGAGAGAAGATGCACTATTCCACTAAAAAACCCAAAATCCTGGTCTCTGGCAAGTATCTCAGGTTTTCATTAAAACCCCCAAACCTTCAGGATACACCAGTAACAGGAACAAAACCGATACGGCCGGGCGGACGCGTAAAAACCCCCCCGAGGGTCACCAGATCTGAGTCACTTGGTAACAAGGGTTGAAGTCAGAGGAGCAAGGGATCGTACGAACAGTGCAGTCAGCAAAAACCCAGGGTTTAGGGTTTTTTTAACACATTTGTTGTTGTTTTCAACGCGCTAAGGCACCAGGAAGTCACAGTCAGGCAAGTGGGATCGGCCCCGACACACTTACCGGGCGCGAAACGGAGGCGAAGGCAGGATCCAAGTGCCGTGGCGTGAGGAGAGCGCTCTTGAGGGGGCAGCAGCGCCGAGAGCGAGCTGGAGGAGGAGGAGGAGGAGGAAGGGAGCTCTCGCTTCGGGTGGGACGCAGAAAGGCTCGCTGCAGGCATCAGAAATCCACGCTGCTTGTGCGCAGCCGGCAACGCAAAAAGAAACACCAAACCCAACCAGCTTGACACTTGGTTCCGTCGCTTTGAAGACTCCCCTCTCCGTCACTTCAAGAACTGCTCTAAAAAGGCAACTTCCTTTTACCTCCTAAACTTCCTTTTACCTCCTAAACTTCCTTTCACCTCCTAAAACGTTTCGAAGGCTCCCGTCACCGACGAGACCCTTTTGAAAAGACACGGAGGGCACAGAGACGGGGGTTTACAGCAGGAAGGGACTGCCAGCTCTCTTTAATGGTACATCGCTCTGTGGAGCAGAGAAGTCAGCAAAGCTCAAACCTCGCCGCGTCCATCCGGAATTACACAGCATTTTACACCCTGAAAGCACCGTACAAACACCGCCGCAAGGCTGCCGCCCTCGGGCTTTGCCAAACACGCCAACGGGTCGCGCTTTACCACCAGCCGCACGTTCGTTCCCTCTTCTGGGTATCTCGGGTCTTCAAAGGATTCTCCAGTTTCAGCTTCAGACCGTCCCGGCGAGGCCGGACGCCAGCGCGGCGCCTTCAGCCACCGTCTTGCACCTGGTGGCAGCGTCGCTCGGGGAGGAGCCCTCTGGCAATCGCGGCGAAACGCACGGAAATTTCATCTTCACCAACGCGGTCGGCATTTTCAACGACATCCCAGGAATTTGGAGGTTACTGCCACAGCCAAAAGGGAACGTGGGGTTTTTTTTTTTTCTGAGGCGGACAGAAAGCTCTAAACTACTCCGCGTGCAGCGAAACTCGCCCGCCGCATCAGAAACTCGGTGCCTCGCGCGCGTTTTGAACGGCAACATCGGCCGCGCCCGGCTCCTCCTGAGGTTCTGCCTCGCCAGATACGGTCGCCAGCACCAGGTTGTCTCCCTTCACCCCCAAACCCGACCACGTGGCATCCCCCGGCTGGACGGGGGCACGGTGGGGGACAGCAGGAACCCTCCAAGCTCACGGCCGCCGCAGCCCCTCGGAACGAGGCTTCTCCAGGATCTCCAGACAAACGTTCGTGCGATTCGTTGGGTGTTTGGGATTCGTCAACGAGGAAAAAACCACAGCTACAAATGCAACAATTTGAACGAACACAGTGTGACGTCAGCTTCTTACGGTAAAGCAGACAAGACATCGTGACTAAGCTACACCTTTCCCGTCTCCTTCAGTCTCTGAACCTCCGAATCCACCTCGAGGACTTAGGGGTCTCCATTCTGGCTCTTACCGAAGAGTCAGGGAAGGGTCACAGGCACCAGGCACTGAACTGCCACAGTCCAAAAGAGACTGGTCTTCACCAGAGACCACGGAAGCTCACGTTTTGATCAACTCCAAGTCCTGCACGCCACGATGATGAAAACACAGCGTCCCACGACGCAGAGCTGAGAACCAGGTCTGGGTGCTGAGGCGTCCGAGACTCCTCCAGCCGATCGACCCAGCTCCGGTAGATCCATCGCTCACCCACACTGTCGATCAAATACTCAGACCAGGACAGGAGGATCCTTTTATTCCAAGGGAGAGGTTGCACAGCTCAGTCCGTTCAAGCCCAAGAGACGGTTAGAATTTAAGAGCAACAGAAGCAACACACCTTTCACTCGAATTCTCCGTGACCACTGACGCATAACGCACGCTGCCCGGCCACCACGGCCCCAGAGGAACACAGCGCAGACAGCGAGGGGACAGCACGTTTGCCGAGACCAACAGAACCCTAAACGACACCCAGGGATTTTTTAGTGCAGTGCCAGGTTCAGAATATTTGTGAAAAACAAGGAGGCCCCACGGCTGTGGCTGGACGGGGCCCCCCCAGAGAAGAGTGAACCACTTGTCCTACGGCAACCGGGGGGGACACGAGTCGTGGGGTCTGGGATAACCCACGTCTCCTACCCAGGCTCCCACAGCCAGACCTGGTTGATCAGGGAACAGATTCAACAAAAACCTGTGAAAGTGACAGTGTGTATTTTTAGAAAGGAGGAACTAAGGTTACACTACATCATTCACCGGATCGTTCCACCACTGCTCCGTAAGGTTTACGGCATAAATAAAAAAATGGAGAGGGGGGGAAAAAAAAAAAAAAACCAAACAAAAATAAATACATTGGCTCCTATAAAGTCAGAAGTGGTTTGGGCTGCGTAGTGGGGGGTGAGAGATGGGGGCGAGGGGCAGAATTTACACACTTTGAGACAAAACAGGAAGCGCCTGCAAAGTAGTAGAGGAGAAAGCCAAGGGTTTAAGTGTCCTCGTTCATATCCTGGCTGTCTGTCCGAGCGATTTTCCGTGGTGGCGCCGAATTCTCACCTTCTATTTCCACTTGCTCTTGATCTCTCTTCTTCGCTGCATTCTGTTTGGGGAAGAGAAAGGCACAGTGAAACTCCCCGAAGCCTCAGACGCCGGTGGGAGCTAGTGTCGGTGGAACAAGTTTTTATTTGTAAGAGTTTTTGGACGCAATAATAACCTAACGGACACACGGGAACAAACACTGGCAGGGATTTTGCCCAAAGCCAAAAGGTGCTCCTTCTAGATTGTTCTTCAGATCTGAGGGTGGGACTAAACCACCGTTGATCCCAGCACCTTTGATCTACAGCTCTCAAATACTCCATCAACGTAAGATCTTTCCCGCTGCTCCGCGTCAGTCCCTGACCTTACCAAAACCGCCCAAAGCCTCGTCACACACACTTTCCCTTCAGCTTCAGGGTTCCTCATCATTTTAACCCCTCTCCACGTTCTTCCACCACCTCTGCGCCGCCCAGGACGACCCTCACTGCTTCGACGCCCCCACTAAGTCATCCCCTCGCTCCGAGCGCCCCCAAGCCAGCGATCCCAGCTTCCCAGGCTCCAACGCTAGCTGGAGCGCGCGACTCGGCGTGTTCCTCACGGGAGAGCTCCGGTTTTGCCCCCACGGTCCTCCCACAGCCTCCCTGGGGCGGTCACGTTCTGCACAAGCTCCTCTCTCTTCTCCCAGCTCTGCCCTAGCGGTAACTAGAGGCTGAGGCACAGGGAGACCAAGGCCACAGAGGAAAACCGCAGGGAGTGGGGGACGTAACTGCAGGCTCCCAAGTTCTAGACTAAACACGGAGTTAACGCCCCTCAAACCGGGGAAGAAAACGCCGTTTGCCTTCCCTTTTTTTTTTTTGCTTTTTTCCAAGTGTTAGGCAGAGACAGAGCCTCCTCGCACCACCTTTTCATCTCTTTGCTGAAGCACAGTTTGCACTTTGCTTTCATCAACCATCAATATTTCGATTGTGACTGAGATTCAGCTCCATCCCCCCCGCCCGCCCCAAGCCAGCGGATCAAGACAAAACGTTAACAAGAAGAAAACACCACCGTACCTTTTTGTCCCACTGCTGGTGTAAATAACGCAAAAGTATATTTGTCTTTTCTGTTACTATGACTGCAAAAAAAAAAAAGCAAGAGAAACACACCGAGGTCATTACAAAGACAACTTTTGAAACGGTGCAGCAACCACCACATCACTTCACGTGCCAGACACGGTCCTTCTTAACGGAAGGACGGCGTGCAGAACCCCGATCGCTTAGTAAGGAGAGAGGAAGAGCACAAAACCCAGTAACTGGACATACACTGGGGTGACGGTTCAGTAGCGTCACCCTATCTGAAGTTTAAAGTAAGGGAGATGACGTGTACGCCAGGTTTTTAATATCAGAACAGAACAAAGTTATTAAAAATCTCAAACTTTGGCAGGGCAGACTTACTTTGTTCAGACGGATATTCTCTCGTGGGAAGATATACCGATGGCCTTCTATTCTGTAGAGGAATTAAACAGTTGCAGAACAAAACCAGCAAAAAGGTGATTTTTCACCCAAGCACAGCTAAACCAAGCAAGAGGCCCTCGCTGCAGTGATATCCTGCCCTGTTACAGGACACCGGGTGGCTACAGCTTTTTAACACACACATATAAAGAAGAAGATCTATTTTTTATGTTTTTCAGGACACAAGACTACTGTTAAAGAACGTTTATACACAGAAAGCACCACAGATGCGGTTGAGGACACACTCCTCCCCACAGCAAGCGGGCAGTTTGCCTTGCCAGTCTCGCCTCATGAGCCATCAGCTGGGATCACCCACGTTTTTTAGGAAATAAAATACTCCTTCCCAGTTTACGTCACTCTAGCATCCTCCGAGTCCCGCAAGAAAACCTTCCCCCAGAGCACCAGGGCGTGGCAATACTTACTGATGCTTTACAAACAGAATCCGCATGGAATCTGCTGAAGTTGCTTTTGTTGTAGACGGGTAATCCTTTCAGAAAATCTGCCTGGAGAGACACAGAACACAAACAAAGGAGGAGGTGAGGAAAGAAAGGGCCACGTTCCCGTTACGGTTCGCTTTGTGCCGATTCTCGAAGGAGTCACTCGGGGCGTTCAGATGCTGCCGGGTCCCGGCTGGCTGTCGGATACCAAACGGGTTTGGTAAAGGAAGCCAACCCCCAGCTTCTGCATTTGGCTCCTTACATCCCCAAAGCTCAGTAATTCAGCTCAGAAGCTGTTCATTAAGTCTCTTGAACCACCTACATGCCAAAAGAGAGGTCTAGGTCCACTCGGGCGAGCTCTGACAGAGGGAAGACTTGCAGGCCAGAACTCACGGCAATTGACCAGCGCAAATCACGACCCCACAGGAGAAACTGCCACGGCTACCCCGACATCTGTCCTTGAACATTACACCAGATCAACCAGTTGCTCTCTCGCTTTCCCAGTTCACGTTCTCTGTCACAGACCAAGGCCGGTTCCACGGCGCAACGCGAGCCGACGCGGCCTCCCAAGCGCAATCCCGACCGCGCGCTTCTCCGCCGGGCCCAACCGTTGCTGCTTTGGAAGGATCCAGCCCTACAGGCCTCAAGGCGACCGCTACATCCAAAAAAAAAAATAACCCCAAGTCTTGCTGGGAGCGGGCAGATCACCACAAAACTGTGGATCACACCGGCCAGCACAGCTCTGGGCCGAAGAGCCGCGGGGAGCGGAGCCCTCGCCGGTTAATTCAGCCGCAGCATGAAGCAGGAATTTCCTTCTCCGAAGTGGGAAAGGAAGGCGGGAGGAGAACACGACGGGGTCAGGAGAAGAGCGAGATTAAAAGCGTGTGGGAGCCCCTCTGCTCACAGCCGAGACAAAGGAAGGTGCCCCGCAAAGCAAGAGCGGAAGGGCAGTCAATGCAAGACGTACCCGTGCGGCGAGCAGAGGAGAGAGGCCCCGGCACGTCCCTCCAAAACCACCAGACCAGCTCCCTGCACCGTGACGGTCCTTGCTTAAAGAGTCAGAGCCTGTTACACCCAAGGATTCCACTCCGGGACACCCACCACCTCGTTCATAAGCCATTTTAGAAGGACAGTGAAGCAGCAGCTGAGAAATCATTTAACTCCAGCGCTCGGAGCGGGACACAAACGGCCACCGCTGCTGCCGAGCGGCCAGGTCGGAAGGTGGTGTTTTCATTTCGAGATAAGCCGTTATTTTGATGAACGCTGCGCCTTCCATCCAAAACAAAGAGCTATAATTAGCCAAACCAGAAACTATTATTCATCCTTCTGCTCTTCAAAAGAACTCCACCGACCTTCTCGTCGCTACTTTCAACCCCTCCCCTCCGCCTGGTTTTAGAAATAATCCCGTTAAAAGAGCCGACTTGGGCTCAAACAGCCAAAATTGCCCCTTTCTCTCGCCCATCTCACCCCCTTCCCCAGCCCCAACGCCGCCTTCCCCGGCCCTTCGCCGCCCGCCAGCTCTGCGGGACAGAGTCCACCGCTCGCCGCCTGCGCAACCTCCGGACCGCGGCAGGATCTCCCAAAACTCCGGTTCGGAGCGCGGGGTGCTCTGCCCACGCCTGCCCCCATGGATTGCTCCGTTCATCTCTTCTCACCGACGTCCACCGTCGGCACCGATGAGCGAACTAATTATATTGCTCTGTTTAGAAGGACTGAGGATCGTTAAAAATACCCCGGTACATTTCAAAGCATCTCGCCTTCCCGTGGCACCAGAGCTGCAGGATTTTTATGACAATAACCCGCTCCGCTCCACCAGCCTAATCCAGAAAGAGACAGACACGTCCTTGACTTCTTTTACTGCAGCAAAAGCCTGACAACTACGTGGTTTTGTTGCCACTTAGAAGAATGGAAAACAACTGCTCTTGTTCAGGAGCACACAACTTCAAGCACCTCTTCAATAAGCTCCAGCTCAACCCAGGTTCCTCAGGCTAGACTACTCCGTGCTTTCCAGCTGGGGATTTGGTCTGGCAGAGCCCATGTTTCCCTGGAAAGAGGCTGGACGAGCAGGATACAGCTCTCACCAGGGATTCCGCAGCCTTTTAATGGACTTCCACAGCAGAGTTAAGTCCAGCAAGTTGCAAAAATACCGTTAAAATATCAGTCAAAACACAACTCAAGTGGTGAAGGTGGTTTCCCTCCCCCTCTCTCCACCACCAACAGCCGAAGCAGGATATATACCAGCTAAACGCAAGCAGGAAGGTTACTACGCTCAAGACACTTGCAGACACCACCTCGAACAGCCACGAGCGTCCCCAGCTCTCAGCCACCACCTTTCCTTTCCTCAGGCCAGCAGTGGACCAGCTCCAGCCCCGCCAGCAGCGCCCACTGCCCAGCTAGAGCAGAGCAGAACAGCAGCGACGCTAAACCAACGCGAGGCGGACGTTTCTCCCACCCAGGCTCCAGCCAGCACGTTAAGGACATCCCCAGTTCAGCGGAGAAGCCTGGTTGTCAGCGACACACACCGTCCCTCCGATAACGCTGCGACATACAGGCACGTTTCCGTGGCCACCTGCTGATACGACCTCAGAGACCATCGAAACAGCCCCCTCGGAGGAACTGCCTGGAGTCACATTCCTGGATATTCAGAATGAGACAATACTCCAAGTGCAACGATCCTTATCTGCCCCAAGGGCACCAGATAAATGAGCCCCAGCAGGTCACTGCCGTGTTTACACACCTACCACACAAGGCACACACCGAGTCATGCCTCCTGCACAATGTCGCATGAGGAAACGCTCCCCCCCACCCCCACCCCGTGTGCCTCTCGCCACTCTTTAACCAAAGCAAGCGCACCCCGGCCAAGCGAGCGACGCTGAGGGAGCGAAAAAACCAGCACCCGAACCGAGCAGATGCCTCGTTTCCTTTGGGGAAAGGCAAACCCAAAAACCCAACAAAAACAAGTGCAATTATGCAACCTCAGAAGACAACACTGGTTCCTTCTGTGATCTGGGAAGTGAGGCAGAGATAAGATGCATCTAATGCTCCTCTGTCACCAAGGGTGCTCGGCCTCCTAGGAAGATGACATTCCTCATCTAAAAGCAGAAAGGTGGGGGGAAAAAAAAAAAAACCACAGACAGGCCCCATTCTCAGCTTTTGAAGGGAACTGCAGCGACAAGGCTCGGAAAGGCACCCAGATGCTGCGAGCAGGGTGCTGTCCCAGCAGGATGCACGCACACGTGGACGGGGGTTAGAGAAAAACCACGAACACAGGCTTGGGAACGGCCACGGGACACCTGTACAGAGAGACCTTCTTCTCTTAGGTACTGAGCTTGGGGAGGAGCAGAAGGAAAACCCTCTTTCTCCAAAAATTATTATGTTGGTAGAAAGGGAGACTGGAAGCCTCTCGGCTAGGACAGCCGCCACCGAACACTCAGGCATCAGACCAAGAGCCTGTTGCTGCTTGGGGAGGGGCACAGAAAGGACTGACCAACCTCCACACCCCCCCCCCCCAGCCCCCTCAGTGCATATCAGCCCTGGGGATGGGGGAGCACCCTGCACCTCAGAGCTGCTCCGAATTCCCCCTCTGCCCCCCCCCCCCCCCAGCCTCGGGGGTGGAGGAAACACCCAGCACCCCGGTAGTGCCCCAGCTGCTCTGAGCCCCCCGTCACTGAAGAAGGGGGGGGAAACCCCACACCCCGAGGGAGCCCTCGCCCTCCAGCCATGGTGGGGAAGAGCCTGCACTCTGAGGTACCACGGCCCCCCCCCCCCCCCCCCCCCCCCCCGAATACGAGGTGAGAAACCCCCCGCCTGGGGCCCCCCACCCCAAGAGGAGCGCATCCCCAGCTTAGGGTGTGCCTACCCTCCTTAGCCCCCCACTCCTGGGGGTGCAGACCCCCGCCATCTTGGGGTGCTACAGCCCTCCCCCCCACCCCGGGGTGTGGGCCACGCCCGGCTCGGGGTGTAAACCCCCCTCCCCCGCAGCCCCCCACCGCCAGGGACGCGCAACACCCCCGGCCCCCCCCGCACCCCCCCCCGCCCCAGAGGGTGGGGCACCACCCACCGCGGGGGGCCCAGCCCTTAGCGGGGGCCCCCGCAGACCCACCGCCCTCGGCGCCTCCGCCGAGGCCCCGGGCGGGGACGCCGGAGGGTGCGGGCCCTGCAGGGCCGGAGGCGGCCGCGGGCCCCCCCCCTTTCCCGGGCTGGGTGGGGCAGCGGGGAGCGGCCGGTGGGGCGGCAGCGGGACCCCACGGACCGAGCTGCCCTCACGGCACCGGGCCCGGGGCGCCGCCATTTCGGGCGGGGGGCGCGAGGCACCTACCATCTTCGCCGCCGCCAGCCGTGAGGAGCCGCCCCTCCCCCGCCGCTGCCGCTGCCGCCGCGCCTCAACCCACCCACTACCTCCGCTGCCCGCCCCGCACCTTCCTATTGGCCCGCGCCGCGCCGCTCTCGCCTTCTATTGGGCTTCGCGCCCGTCACTCAGCGCGTGGCGTTAGGTTGAGGCAGGAAATGCCCGCTCGGAAGGCCCTCGGGGGGGGTGGGGGGGGGGGAGAGGGTAGTTGCAGGGCGGGAGGACCCGGATGTAGCGCCGGCCGCGGGGCACGCTGGGAGGTGTAGTCCGTGCCGCCATTCCTCGTTAATGACGGCGCTGTTCATTAACGTTAATTAGCAGCGCTGGGAGAAGAGCGACCAGGGGAAGGCAATTCCACCCCTTCACCCCGTCCCCAGCTCAGGGCTGCGGCCGAGAACCAGGGCCCTGAAGCACCTCAGGGGGCCGAAGATGCTGCTGCCATGGCCGGTGTGAACTAAACCCAAAGCTCCCTCAGCCCCCGTTCCCCGCTCGTCCCATCCTCCCGAAGGCTCCCCAGCAGCTGCGACCAAGCCAGCTTTCCTCCCCCCCACTCCCCCCGTTAAGTTTCACATTAAGAATTAGCGCAGGAAGGTCAAAGCTTTAATCACAGCTCGTGTTTCCACAAGTTTCTCTTTGAACGACATTTTACCATTTCAAAAGCGGCCGCTACACAAAGGCCACCCTCGAGCCAGCGCGGTTCCTCACGCGCTCCCGCTGTGAGAGGGACAGTCGGGCGCTGCTGCCCAGCACAGACGCTCAGGCTGGGTCACTCCAAGACGGCGGCAGCTCTAGGGCTCGATCCGGGCTCGCCCCACGCCACCCCCCCGGCTTCATGGGGCAGAGCCCTCAGTGGGTCAGAGACTTCCTGCCCTTCAGCATCCGCCGCAGGATGACCTCGATGCCGCCCGGCGTGCTGATGCGCTTGATCCAGCCGTGGGTCCGCTTGCGCTTGCGGTTGTTGGGCTGGTACTCGTTGCCGCGCGCCTTCGTACGGATCTGCTGGTGCTGCCAGGACGGCACCGGGCCGGGGCCGACGGCTGCGGGCTTGAAGGAGAGATGGCGGCTGCTCTGGGGACCTGAGAGCGCCGAGGCTGCCCGGAGCTGGAAAGGACAGCCTGCAGCTGGCTGCAGGAGGAAAAACCTTTGGGAAAAGGACAAATAAAGCCGAAAAACCTTTGGAAAAAGGAAAAATGAAGCCAAAAACCCAGAGAATTGAGCGGAGAGGCTGGTGCCACCAGGGGAAATAAAGGGCCTTCTCGCCGCCATCGAGGCTGGGACTGACCTTGTCGCGTCCCTCCCCCCGCCCAGGGCCCGCTCGCCCCCGCCCCGGGGGGCACCTCCGCCCTCCCCCGCCAGCCCTCCCCGTTACCTGCCGCCAACCGCCCGCGGCCAGAGGCGGCCCAGCGCCGCCATCTCCCCCCGACCCCTCCTGACAACACCGTCCTCCTAACAACGCCTCCCCCTATTGGTTCCCTCCGCCCGGCCAATCACAGCCGCCGAGGGGGGATGCGCATGCGCGATGAGCTGGAAAGGCTCGGGCATACGACGCAGGGGCCGACGGGACTTGTAGTCGTGGAAGCGCCGGTCGCGGTTACCATGGCAACGGCTGCGGGTACGGCCTGGGCCCCCCGCCCCGGGGCTTGCCAAGGGGCGATGGGGGGGGGGGGCTCGTCCCTGTCACAAGGCACCAGCGGAGCAAAAGCCGCCTCTAAAGGGCTCGTTTGTTCCTCACCGGGAGGGTTCTGCCGGTGGCAGCTCCGGCATTTGGGCCCCACCGGGGCGGGAGGACCGGGCCAGGCCCAGGGCCCAGCCTCCCTGCCCGGCCTCAGGGGTGTGCTCTGGCTGTCCCCAAAACGGTCACGACAAGCAGGGTGCTGCACAGGCATCCGGTTTTGGAAGACACGCAGGGCACCATCATGGGCCCGGCAGAGGGTAAACTGGTGTTGGCACCAGTGTCAGACTGCGGTCACCTTCCTCCTCTGATGTACATACAGCAGCGTGTAGGGCATGCCAGGGCACCTGCGGAGAGGTTCAACCTCCTCCCAATCCCGAGTAGGTGACTGTGATTATCTGTGTTTTACAGAGCAGGAAAATGAGGTGTGAGAGGAGGAGGAGGAGGACAAGGAGGAGGAGGGCCAGCTCAGGGGTCAGAGGGTGGCCCCCGATAACCCGCAGGATCTCCGACGTCCTCGCTCTCTGCTCTGAACATTGAAAAACACCCTTCAGATTGCTTTGCTGGAATCTAGCCCGGCCATCTCGCCATGAGCAGGCACCAGCTCCGGGGTTTTTCTGCGCTGGTTTGGTGTGTTCCCACCAGAAGTCAGCCCGGCGGGGTGAAGGGATGGGACTCCAACCCTACGGCTGTGAAAATAAACCCGAGAGACGTTCACCATTTTGTGTTTGTCCTCCTGTCCTGGTCCCTGGGGTGCACAGCCGCCCGCGCTGAGCTCTGGTGTGCTCGTGGCACCGAAACACTCATGGCACCGACACGCTTGTGGCACTGACACGCTCGTGGCACCGACACGCTCGTGGCACCGACACGCTCGTGGCACCGACACGCTCGTGGCCTCTGGCAAGCCGCAAATACCACAATGGTGAGAAAATGGTAAAAGGTAAAAAAGGAACTCAGTAACTCATCGCACTGGAAGGGGCAAAAACCCCAGGGCGAGTCCTCTGGCTCCCCCAGCTCCTGGCAGGCTCCCTACGGGGGGGGGGGGGAGGAGGACTCTGTGCTTTGACTGGCAAGTCTCCTTGTCTGTCACGCCAAGAGCCCTCCTCTTTAGGAGGGATTTAAGGGGCTTTCTATGGCTATAGCCTACAAGGACAAACAGCACCCCCAAACCCCGGAGCTCAGTTATGAAGCTGCTCGTGGGGAGAAGATGGAAAGGGAGCTCTCGGTCTGAAGCAGATGAGCTGAGCTGAAGGCGTTTGCTCCATCCTTCCCACCAGAGAGGTGAAAAAATGTAATCGGAGGAGCTGAAAAGCTGAGCCACCTGCCAGCGCCGGCACCCTGCGTCCTGCCCAGGCTCCCGCCGCCTCGGGCATCCCTCCCTCTTTGCCTCCTGCCAGACTGAAGCCTTTCCCTTTCAGCCATCCCGACTCCTGACTCCTGCTCAATCAATGAGGTGAGCATCCTCTTCTGCCTCTCCCTCTTTGTGCGGGGGGCTCGGAGCACAAGCCGTGCCGAAGCGGAGGGGAGGAAGGTGCTCTGCGCTGGGGGACGGGCAAAATGGCCAAAAGATGGGTTTGGGTTTGTTTGTTTGTTTTTTTTTTTTCCCCCAAAGCTGTCGGTTTGAGAGGCGTTAAGGAGGGTCGCAGGGAGAGCGGGGGAGACGGCAGCCTCGCAGCGGCTCGGCAGCGCTTGCGCTTCGATAACCCTGTTATATTCGGCGTGCTTGGAGTGGTGGTGGGGTGTGTGTGTGTGTGGGGGGGGTTATAAAAAAGCTGCCCAGCAGCAAAACTTAAGGGTCGGCTTCTGTTGTGATGCAATTGCAGCAAATCCTTGCTGGCTCTGCCCGAAGCCCCGCTGTTGCTATGTGCGATGTCAAATCTGCTCGGGTTTTTTTTCGGGTGGAGAGCGAGGGGGCACCTGCACGCATCGCTGCCCGGCGGAGGGGGCAGGGTTTGCTGCTTCTCCTGCCTCTTTGCAATGGTTGCTTCCAGCTTGCTGCTGGAGGACGTTGGCTGCCGGAGGAATCCCATTCTCTGCGGCTCTGCGGTGGGGAACGATCCCCTCGGCAATCCGGCAGGTTCGGGAAACGGAGGGCGTGAAAGCGGGATTTTTTGGCCGGCGGAGGTCAGGCGCAGGTTACTCCGCTCTGCGTTGCATAATCTTTTGTTTCTCAAGGTCTTCTCCCTTCCTAAAGAGCCGTGTGGCAGGCAGCCAGCCGCGGCTCCGGGCTGCCGTATGGCTTGCAGACGCTCTGCTTGCCCAGCCGTGCCGACTGAACGCGATTCGGCTGCGTCCTGCGGGGCCCTCGGCAAAGTCCCGCTGCCCGTGGACGGGGACCAGTCCACCCCCCTCCTGGGAGGCTGCGTCCCTGCCTGTGCTGAGGGTTTCTCCTCGGTTTTCTGTCTGTACGACTGATAAAACCTTCCCGACTCCTTGCTCCTGTCCTGATAAAGCCGCTATAACTATCCGGACGGGGAAGCCAGGCGTGACAGAACAAACCCAGGGGCTTGCCACCAGCTGAAGTGGCTTTTTCACATCCCCCCCAGAGGGAAGTTTACTTTGTGGGACCGAGACTAAGCGGCATCCACGTTGCCTTGAGTGTATCTGAAATCAGTGCTCGGACAGACCTTCTCTTCGTGTGTTTCTCGATGCTGCAGTTTCTCCCCTTTGCAGAGAGTCGATGACTGGGGGAGGCTGGGAAGAACATAATAATATTTGCCCATTCCTCAGGAGTGTCCTGTGTCATCGTTAATACTCGTGAACCCCAGAGGGAAGGGATTAGAGCCGAACAAATTATCATGGCAGGTTGGATTCTGGCTGCGGCGCATCTCACGCTCCTCTCTGGCACCTCTCCTCCGAGGATTTGCAAGGAATTAGCAGATATCAAGTCTCTGCTACTCCCTGCGAGGATCCAGGGCTCTGTGGAGGGAGGGGGACGGAGGTGCCTGAGCCGTGATGGGACTCACTGGGTTGGGGGGAGGTTCGTGGCCGTCAGCTCCGGCGCTGATTCCCCCCCTCGCGCTGCGGTAAACGATGCTCTGGGCTCGTTTATTGGGGCCAAATGTTTACCAGGATGTCTCTTGGCAGAGATGGGCTCACTGCTGCCCCGGGGGCTGTCATGGAGAAACACTCCTGTCCGTAATTCAAGCTTTCCCCAGCAGGTACCGGACAGGAGGAGGAGATTTTTGTCATTCCCAGCATCCCTGAACGTTTGGGACATCAGCTGTCCCCGGGGACCCAGCAGGGACAGGACCAGGAGGCTCTTTGGGGCAGGAGAGACCCTCGTCTCTGCAGGGATGGCAAGGGCAGAGCCAGCTGGGCTGGCCCGTCCTGGCGAGGCTGTAAGCGTGCCCACGCTGCGCTGTCGCATCCCTGGGGTCACACTATGTCGTGTGAGAGCTGCCCCGATACACCACCCCACGGGCTCGGTGTCAGCCCCAGGGGCTCGGTGTCAGCCCCACAAGCTCCGTGTCAGCCCCACGGGCTCCATGTCAGCCCCACAGGCTCCGTGTCAGCTCCAAAAGCTCCATGTCAGCCCCACGGGCTCCATGTCAGCCCCACGAGCTCCGTGTCAGCCCCACAAGCTCCGTGTCAGCCCCACGAGCTCCATATCAGCCCCACAGGCTCTGTGTCAGCCCCACGGGCTCCGTGTCAGCCCTGCCTGCCTGCTGTCACGTTACCCTGCCGGGCTTTCCGCCCTCCACCCTGCCACGTCGTGTCTCATCCCATTTTTCTCCAGCTGCGACACGGTGCCGTCAAGTTGTATAAAACCCGAGGCGCCGCAGCCCCAAGTAGGTCAGTAAGTTGTTTTTTTTTTCCCCCAACGGGCTCGCTCCCCGCAGCGGCAGGGAGGGTGAAGCCGCAGAACCCTGCACGGGTGCTCCGGGACGCGGTCTGGACCTGGGGGTGGTAAATCCACCTCCTGGGATGAATCCTCAGCATCCCTCGAGCATCCCCATCCCTGCTGGGAGTGGTTTGGGGGGGGGGGCAGCTGTGATTTTAGGGGGGGGGAGCGGGACGTGGGCGGCGCCATCCGCCTTCCCAGGCCTGTGCCACGTCCTCGGCCTCGTGGGACGACGGCAGGTTCACGCCGTGCCCGGCTCGTTGTTGTGCCTGGCCTTACGTAACCGGTGCCGAAATCTTGCTTCTCTGCTGGGGGTGGGGATGGAAAGGAGCCGGGATGGAGCGAGGGGGGGGGGGGGGGGGGGGGGGGGGGGAGCAGCTCATCGCCATGGTTACCAGCATCTTTGCAAAGTTCTTCGCATCCATCTGGTTTCGGTTGCAGCCCTTTTCATCTCACGGAGGGAACATCCCTTGATGTTTCTGGCTGCACCAGCCGCGGCAGACGGCGCGGTGGGTTAGAGGCGGCGCGTGGGAGGTGGGAGACGGGCGTCCTTTGCCTCCCAGCCCCCGAGACGAAGCCTGACATCGAGGCGCTCAACCTCCCGTCTCGCCCTTTCCCACGAGCTGCTCCGCCAGGGGATCTGCTCGCTGATGGGATTCGGGTGGTGGTTCCTCACGCCCGGCAAGGGACCGTGAGCTCCAGCCTGGGCGTATCCGAGCGGTGGCATCTCCGCTCGGGGAGCCGGGCCCTGCCCCGCTGAGCAGCCCCGCTCTTGCAGCGGAATCCAGGCTTGTACCCAGAGCCGATGAGGCTGGAAGGCGGCTCCGTGGCCTGAGCCTGGGCTCCTGGCTCTGCCTGCAGAGCTCCCGACTGCCCGAGCCTTCCAGCAGATCGATTCTGGAAATGAACAGGATGGACTGATCGAGTTAATCCTGAGAAGTTAATCAATGTCGAGGCGGTTTGGCCAGAAGTCCTGTTTATAATCCACACGGAGACCATCAGTACCTCGTGAAATGGAGGCGCGGCGCGAAGCCAGGCTTGATGGAAACCGGAGGCAGAACTGCAACCGGGTCCCGCGGGCGGAGCGCGGGGGAACCGTCCCCGGTGCAGGCGCAGGATGGCACCTGCCAGGGCTTGTGGGGACGGCGAGGCTCAGGGTCAGCCTGGTGTCCCCTCTCCCCCCCCGCCCCCCCCGGGTTTTCCACCTGCCGCATCTCTCTGACCTCCTCGGGGGGCGAGAGCAGCCCAAGCCTGGCACCAAGCCGGTGGGTCCCTTGCGGTGCGAGGGCAGCTGGGCACCTTCCAGCCAGGGCTCCAGCCAGTCTGGTACCCAGCTCCTCGGGCTTGTCACCCGTCTGCAAGTGCAGCCCAGCAGAGCTGAGGTCTGGATTTGGCTTCTCCTTCCCAGGGCTCCGAGTCCTCCTGCTTTTTTTTTTTTTTTTTTTTTTTTCGCTCGTCAGCTTGGATGGGTCCGTTCCCAGAGGAGTGAAGGGTGCCCAGGGGGTGACACAGCTGGTCAGCACGCTGCTCAGCCGCGCTGCGGGGCGCAGGCGGCTGCTGGAAAGCTCTCGGTACAGCTGGATCCTGCGCGGACGTGCTTGTGGCCAGAAGAGAGATCGCCGATGCAAGCCCAGGCACCAAACCGCCGAGAGCTGGCACGGCCCTGCCCCTCCTCGGGAGGAGAAGGAGCACCCGGGAGCACCTTTGTTGCCTTTCCAGCCCCTACAATTCGGCACCCAGGGCCTTACGTGGCGTTGGAGTGGGAGTCAGGCCGCTGGTCCCCAGCGGAGCCGGACGAGGATCAGCCCCTGGCTGCTCTCCCGAGCGCTGGCAGCGCTCCCCGGATAAGCCGCTCTGGCTTTGCCAAGGGAACTGTGCCCCGGATCGCCTGCCTGGAGCAAACGGGCTGGTTTTGCCCAGGGAAACCCACAAGCCATGTGTCGGTCTGGGACCGGCAGCTCTCGGCAGAGCCCGTCTGGTCCCCCGGAGCGTGCAAGGGCCAGGCTGGGCGCGTTGGGGTCCACTGGGGGGGTCTCTGAGAAGGACACAGCGTCGGCTTTCCCGAATGTAGGGAGTGTTAAAAGCCGCAGAGAGGGGGGATGAGCTCCCGGCCTGAGCCTGGCTCAGGCCCTCGCTTTGTTTTGCGCCGTCTGCCAGCAAAGCGCCCGGGTGCACTTGGAGGGGGTCGTTCAGGGAGCTAAGGGGGCTGCTCCTGGCGACATCACTGGGATTTAGACATTACATTCCCCCCTGGGAACGCGCTTTTCCTTCTCCTCCCCATCTCCGCAGGGGTCCTTCGGTACCCGCAGCCACCGCTCAGGGGGCAGCCGGTGCCCCCTCCTGCAGGGACCTCCCCGCCGCGCGGGGCCCGCTCCCGCTCTCCTTGCCCGTCGCCATCAATAATGCACCGTGTTTAGCTTCATCAATAATAAAGGCGCATCCAGCTGCCAGCCAGGAGAGGCAGGGACCTCCCCAGCTCCCTCGGCACCGCCGGGATGGCGCTGGGCTCCGGGCCGGGCACCGGTGCCTTTCCTCCCTCGCATCTGCCTTCCCTTGGGTCTGGCTTCGCTCTCAGCCTGGCTTGCTGGTCCCGGCCTCCGCAGCCCTCTCCCAAAGCCACCCGAGCACATCTGGAAGAGGAAACGTCAAGGAACGAGCCTTGGGGACGACAAGGACGGTGCCACATCCCCCCAGCCCCGTGGTGCTGGGTGGGGATGTGGGGAGGGGGTTTTCTACCCCCAAAGCGGGTGCTGGGTCCCCCCCACCCTCGTCCCAGTTCTCTCGCTGTATTATTTTCAGGCTTGGTTTGTGGAGTGGCTTTAATTAAAACCTTCATCTCCCATCCCTGTAATTTCCATCCCTCGCTATTTGTATTGGTGGTTTGGACTAGAGATACATATATATATTTAATTGGCATAAATAATGCATTTTCATAGCGGAATCTTCCCTGAGCTCCGTATTCGGTGCCAGAAACAGCATTTTCGTTTCAAACAGCCTTTTCTTTGCGTGCTCCTTCCCTTGGCCAGAGCAGATCCCTTCTTAGAGGCCCGTGGCTGCGTGCTGGGGCCCGCGTGGGTTTGCAGCCGCGCGAGTTCAGCTCTGCTGGGCCACGTCCCCACCGCCAGCTCAGTGACCGGGACGTGGCCCAGACCAAGCTGGGGGGGGGGGGAGCGCCTGGTCCTCCTTTGGTCTGGATCCGAAGCCCGTTTGCAGGTGGCTGGGGAGGGCTGTGCGTTGGGGGAGTACCGCGTTCACCCCCCCCCCCCGCCGTTGCATCCCCTCGCTCGCGCTGCTGCGGGGCTGGCAGCAAAGCAGGGGGGAGGATGTCCCTGGTCCCCTGTGCCGCAGCCAGGACCCCCGGCAGGTCCCCAGTGGGTGCTGGAGCTGGTGACTAACCCCCGCCCCCCCTGCTTCTCCTGCCCCCCTCCCTCTCGCTTTCCTTGCAGGGAGCATAATGCTGAACAGCATCACCGATGGGCTCCTGTGCTGCCTGATGGGCAAGACGACGAACGCCGTGGGGCCGCTGGACAGCGTTGAGTCCAGCAACGGCTACAGCTTCATGGAGGTGAAGCCGGGGAGGATCCTGCGGGTCAGGCACAGCACACCCCACCGCCCGGCGGCCCCGGAGGGACCCGAGGAGACCCAGCCCGGCGGGCCGGAGCGGGGCACGGTGCACTGCAAGCGCAAGATCACCGTCTACCGCAACGGGCAGCTGGTGATCGAGAACCTGGGCGACGCCGTCCGCTCCGAGATCCTGCACTGCCAAAACAGCTCGGGGGAACCCAACAGCACCGTGGAGCTGGAGCTCTCCGACGTGGCCGGCCAAGCGCCGGCCCAGGGGCCCGCCGGCACGCCGGGCTGCGGCACGCCGGGCTGCGGCACGCCGGGCTGCGGCACGCGGGAAGCCGCCGCTACCCCCGGCAAGCGTCGGAAGCGTAAACCCAAGAAAGTCATCCACATCGACTGCAAGAAGCAGATCACCAGCTGCAAAGGGACGCACGGCGACGTCGTCCTCTTCTTCATCCACGGCGTGGGCGGCTCGCTGGACATCTGGAAGGAGCAGCTGGACTTCTTCACCAAGCTGGGCTACGAAGTGGTGGCTCCCGACCTGGCTGGCCACGGCTGCAGCTCGGCTCCCCAAATCGCCGCCGCCTACACCTTCTACGCGCTGGCGGAGGACATGAGGGCCGTCTTCAAGCGCTATGCGAAGAAGAGGAACATCTTGATAGGACACTCGTACGGGTAAGGGTGCCAGGAGGGAAGCGATGGGTTCGTCCATTCATCCCCCCCCCCCTCCCCGCCCCCTCCTCTCCTTGGCAGCAAATGCCCAACGCATCCTGCACTTTGGGGGCTGGGGAGCAGAGGAAGGGTGTGGGGTTTCCCATTCTGGGTTTATCCCTCAGCTTTGATCTCCTACATCCTCTTGGTGTCTGTCCCTGGGTCCAGCTAATCCCAGAGCCTGTCCGCCGGCAGGGAAGCTGGCAGAGCACAGCCTATAAATAGAGTAAACCCAAGAAAGTCAATTAGACGGCGACTAAGCGTGCAGAGAGCAGCCCCGGGAGGAGAAGGAGCCGGGGACGGGCTCCGAGATGGGCAGGGTTAGGTCAGAAGGACAAGGCTGGTCCAGGCTGATGGGCCCCCAAGCAGGTCCCAGCACCCGGCTTTGGTCTGTGCAGGAGCGAAACCCTGAGCTCAGCCCCCCCCTGCCCAGGCTCTGCGGGGCACTGGCCGTGGGGTTTGACTGGGGTTACCCTGCCCCAGAAAGGGGGAGCACAGGTCAAACAAGGAGGGGGGGGGGGGGTGTAGCCTGGGCTCCAGCCATGCATCCTTGGCATCTACCTTGGGATGCAGCATCCTCTGGTGCCACGGGGTTGGAGCATGGCCGCCCCCCCCCCCCCGTCCGTGTCTCCCTGCAGGGTGTCCTTCTGCACCTTCCTCGCCCACGAGTACCCAGACCTGGTCCATAAGGTGATCATGATCAACGGCGGGGGCCCGACGGCGCTGGAGCCCAGCTTCTGCTCCATCTTCAACATGCCCACCTGCGTGCTGCACTGCCTGTCGCCGTGCCTGGCCTGGAGCTTCCTCAAGTGAGTGGCTGTCCCGGGTTGTCCCCGGCCAACCTGGCTTCCAGCCGCCGCGGGCAGGGACACCTCGTCCTGCCAGCAGCATCCCCCGTGCTCCTGTGTGTGTGTGTGTGTGTGTCCCGCCCCGATGCCGAGGCACCGTTGACGGGGGGTCGCCGTCACCACAGACTTATCCCCGCCGTGGCGGAGAAGCCGGCGCTTCTGTGTTGCAGGGCTGGGGAGCACGGGGGGGGGGGGGGGGTGGCTCCTCGTGACGTGCTTCCAAGTTGCATTAAAAGTCAACATTTTTTCTATCCTTTTTCTGCAAAGTCACGATCTTTAACCTCTTTTAACGTAAGCGTGCATGTTTGGCCGCTGTTAATCTTGACATTTACAATGATTAGCCCACCCTATTAGATGACTTATTAATATTCCTAAACTAATATAGTGACGGGTTATCTTACTGATCAAAATCTCTGATCTACAAATCAGGATGGGGAGGATGGGAGGGTCTTCACAGCAACATTCCTCCTTGTTTTTATGGTTTCATCCCATAAGAGAACGAGCTGAGAACGTACCCTTTCACCCCTTGTACCTGTCTCCCTGCCCCCCTGTCCTGTTCTGCACAGTTTCACGCCCCGCAGCAGCTCTGGCTTTGGCCACCTTCGTAAGGCGCCTGCTGGCTCTGAGCATCGGGGAGGTTGGGGGTATTTCTTACCGTCATGTAAACTGATCAAATCGGGAAATTAATATAAAAACATCATTAAAAACAATTAGTTACCAATGAAAAGTTAACCAGCTATTCAAAATTCAGGTCTGATTATCACAGCGCCGGGCTAACCCTCTGCCCGTGCCGGCTCCATCCCGCAGGGCTGGCTTCGCTCGCCAGGGTGCCAAAGAGAAGCAGCTGCTGAAGGAAGGCAACGCCTTCAACGTGTCCTCCTTCGTGCTGCGCGCCATGATGAGCGGGCAGTACTGGCCGGAGGGCGACGAGGTTTACCACGCCGAGCTGGCCGTGCCCGTCCTCCTGGTCCACGGCATGCACGACAAGTTCGTCCCGGTGGAGGAAGACCAGCGGATGGCCGAGGTAGGGGATGGAGCGGTGCCGGGGGCGGGCGAGGGCCGGCGTTTCCCGGGCAGGGGGGCTTGTCCCGGCGCTGACGCCTGCCGCTGCCACCATCTCCCTCCAGATCCTGCTGATCGCCTTCCTGAAGGTGATCGACGAGGGCAGCCACATGGTGATGATGGAGTGTCCCGAGACGGTGAACACGCTGCTCCACGAATTCGTCCTGTGGGAGCCCGAGACGCCAGCTGGGGACGGGCAAGGGGAGAAGAAATAAGGCGGCGGGACGTTGGTGACCGGGCTGCTCCCATGGGAGAGCGGTTTTGGAAGCGGAGAGGGGGTGGCGAGAGCGGAGCGGGGGGGCGGCGGAGGCTGCTCTCGCCGGGAGCTCGGCAGATTTTCTTTCCCGGCCGCCTCGGAGGCTGGCGGCGGAGCACAGAGGCTCCCCCAGGCAGGGCTGCGCGGGGCCGGCAGCGGGAACACGGCGGACCTGGTCCCCGTCCCCTCGGGGACGACACGGCAGCCGCTGGAGCGTCTTCATCCTGTTTCTTCGTAGTATTATTTTCCCCTCACGCAGCGACCCCCTGGGGACGGAGAGGAGGCGGCTGCGGGGAGACTGGTCCCACCTGCAGCAAAACGGGAAGAACTCGGAGCGGTTCCTCCAGGGCGAGCGCCGTCAGTTCCGGCACCTTCCGGAGGTGCTGGAGGAGCTGAGCTGGGATTGCTGGAAAGGGAAGCCAAAGGCTCCTCGGCCTCAGCAGCGGGATTTGCCTCTCTGAGCCCCACGGTGCCTCGCTCGAGCCGTTGGCGGGGCCGGGAGGATGGGACCCCCGTTACCGCCAGCAGCCGTGCACTGGTGTCCAGCGGCTCCTGCCTGGTGCTGGCGGGGCTCTGCCTGCACAGCTCGCCTCCGCCTGGCCAGGAGACGAGCACGAGGAGGTGACCCTCTCCCGTGGGCACGGCCAGAAGGACCGTCGGCTCCACCGCCGTGGTGGGACTGGCACGGCTGTGGTGGGGAGGACAACGCCAAACTTGAGCTCTCCCACGGTCCCCGGTGCCACCGTCTGTGCCGTCACGTCCCCAACCACCGCCGCTTTCGGTACCGCAGCGCTGGCTTCTGCAGAGCCCTCTGCTTCCCTCCCGCCGCCGCGTCCTCGGGGCGTTCGGAGCCATCACCACCGCAGAGCAACTCCTGCGGCGTCCGATCCACCCGCCCTTCCCAGCTCCTCCGCGACTCCAGGACCAACCACCCCCCTCCCGGACCAGACGCCGGCCGGGATCGCACCCCTCCCTCGCGCACCGGGGAACCAGCAATACGCCGTCCCGTGGCCGCTGCGTCCGTCCTTGCTGAGAACTCCCGTACGGACCCGCGGGGGGTCTCGGAGCTACACGGGAGCGACGAAGCAAACCGTGACCGTCCGATCACGACGGACGACAGCCCGTGACCTGCTGACGCCGTTCTGTACATAACCCCCCGCTCCCATCATCTCCTCCCCTCTGCACTTCGCATCCCGCCGCCAGGAGCCAGGCAGGACCCACGAGGTACACGAGAAGTGTCGAGTGGGGGACCCGGGCACCGGCGTGAGGTTTGGGGGCTCCCGGTTGTACCGGGCTGGGTGGGAGCCCGAGCGAGCCAGGAGGATGCTGTGCTCGGGGGATAGCCCAACCTCCCCCCTACCCCAAAGAGTGGAGCTGCTCCCTGCTTTGTTTCCCCTCTTATTTCCCCCCATCTAAACCAAAGAAACCACCAGTCCCCATGGGAACCTCACCCTTGGCCCACATCCCACCCAGCCCCACCTCGCCCCAAGCGGGGCTGGCACCGCACCCAGGCACCCCAGGTTGGCTCGAGGGGGCTCCAGGCTGGGCAGGGCGGCTCCAAGGAGCTGGCACCCACCTGCAACGCCCCTTCCCCAAGGCTGAGCCCACCTTCCTCCCCGGACTGAGCGATGTAGAAGAGGAAAGGTCCATTGGAGCCGGCCCCAGAGTGACAGGGACCCCGTGTGATGTGTCCCCAGGCAGTGTCCCCCCCCCTCTGACCCAGCACCAGGGCAGAGCTGCCCCTCCCCACTGCAACCTGTCTCATAATGAGAATTTTAACGACCTTGGGTTCAGATTGTTTCCACGAGCCTCCCCCTGCAACACCCCCCCCACCCACCCACACCCCCAGGGGACACCCCGCAGCAGGGGGTCTGCAATGAGGGTACCCAGAAATACCTCTGGACCCCAAAACACATCCCAGCCCCTGCTATGACCCCCTCCCCTCCAGCCAGCTCCGGGCGTCTCTGACGGTACCCGGCTGCGGGCCACAGCTCTTCCACCTCTGTTTGCCACGGAGTCTGTGCCGCTTGTACCCACACCGCTTGTGCGAAGGCCAAGGCAAACCGCGCCCCGTAACCCCGCCGCCGCGCCCCGCGCCGTGTTAGTGCCATTTCATACAGTAAAGCCGTGTTATATTCTCAGCCGCGTCCGACTCGGTGACGGGGAGAGACGCCCCGGGCACGGGGTCTGTCCCAGGAGCGCGGCAGAGCGGGGAGGCGACGCCAGAAATCACGGGCGGCCGGGATTCCTCCACAAAAAAAGACCCGCCGCGATTTATTTGTCACACTTCAGGGAAATAGAAAAATAGAAAAAAAAAAAAATCTCGCCAGTGTTCACGACGTAAAACCCGCACCCTGAGCTCAGCCGCCTCCTCGGACAGGGCAGAAGGGAGGTGCAGGCAGGGGGTGTCGTGTCCCTCCCCCCGCCCCCCCCCCCAGCCCAGCACCCCAGGGTGCTCATCGCCCACCCTGGATGTCCGCCGGCCGGAGCTGCCGCTCGCCCTCGGCCAGGAAGATGCTCATGGCCCTGTGCAGCAGGTGAACGCCCAGGCGCCGGCGCCGCTCCGCCGGCCAGCTCGCCGCCGCGCCGTAGCAGTTGCCCTTCCTCTGGTTGGTGATGGTCTGCAGCCCTGCGGGGACGGGGTCAGCACCCACAGCCCCAACCCCTGCTCCCCATCAGCACCCACAGCCCCAACCCCTGCTCCCCATCGGCACCCACAGCCCCATGGGGACGGGGTCAGCACCCACAGCCCCGGCCCCCTGCTCCCCATCAGCACCCACAGCCCCGAGGGGACGGGGTCAGCACCCACAGCCCCAACCCCTGCTCCCCATCGGCACCCACAGCCCCACAGGGATGGGGTCAGCACCCACAGCCCCAACCCCTGCTCCCCATCAGCACCCACAGCCCCAACCCCTGCTCCCCATCAGCACCCACAGCCCTGCAGGGACGGGGTCAGCACCCACAGCCCCGGCCCCCTGCTCCCCATCAGCACCCACAGCCCTGCAGGGACGGGGTCAGCACCCACAGCCCCAGCCCCTGCTCCCCATCAGCACCCACAGCCCTGCAGGGACGGGGTCAGCACCCACAGCCCCAACCCCTGCTCCCCATCAGCACCCACAGCCCCGAGGGGATGGGGTCAGCACCCACAGCCCCGGCCCCCTGCTCCCCATCAGCACCCACAGCCCCAGCTCCTGCTCCCCATCGGCACCCACAGCCCCAGCCCCTGCTCCCCATCGGCACCCACAGCCCCAGCCCCTGCTCCCCATCAGCACCCACAGCCCCAACCCCTACTCCCTATTGGCACCCACAGCCCCGAGGGGACGGGGTCAGCACCCACAGCCCCGGCCCCCTGCTCCCCATCAGCACCCATAGCCCCATGGGGATGGGGTCAGCACCCACAGCCCCGGCCCCTGCTCCCCATCGGCACCCACAGCCCCAGCCCCTGCTCCCCATCAGCACCCACAGCGCTGAGGGGACAGGGTCAGCACCCACAGCCCCAGCCCCTGCTCCCCATCAGCACCCACAGCCCCGAGGGGACGGGGTCAGCACCCACAGCCCCGGCCCCCTGCTCCCCATCAGCACCCACAGCCCCACAGGGATGGGGTCAGCACCCACAGCCCCAGCCCCCTGCTCCCCATCAGCACCCACAGCCCCGCAGGGATGGGAGCACCCCCCTGCCCCCCCACCAGCACCCACTCCCAGGCAACTTTTCCCGCAGGAGACGGGGATTTGTATCCAGACCCTGCCCTGGCAACCAGGGACCCCAAAGTCCCCGTGTAGCCCCAGGATGGGCTGCACCCCCCCCCCCCGCCTCCTGCCTGGGGTGGAAGAGAGGGATGCAGGGAGCGGGAGCGGCGGCAGAGCCGATGCCGGGAGCTGTGGCAAGGGGCCGGGGCGGCACCATCTCACCCCCCTCCGGGGTCCCGCTCACCCAGAGCCTCCACCAGGCAGCCCTCCCGCGTGTACGCCTCCGCCGGGACGGTGCTCTGGAAGCAGTGCACCGAGACGACCCCCTGCCCGCTCGCCCAGATCTCCAGGATGCGTCGCACCTTGGGGCAGCCCTGCGGGACACGAGGCACCATCACCGTGGTCCCCAGCCCCTCTACCGTAGCCCCAAACCACCCCAACCCCTCTCACCTTCGGCGTCCCGGTGCGGTGCTGGCTCAGCGCCTCGGCGAGGTGGCGGTAGGGCCGGGCGCGTGTCCCCTTGCCCACGTAGAAGATGGCTTGGACGAAGATCCTGAAGCACTCGGCCGGGCTCAGGTGGTGGGAGCGGAGCGGCAGGTTCTGGGTGGTCCTGGGGGTGCAAACTCGGGGCTGGATGCCTCCCAGGGGTCCCCACTCGGACCCCAACTGGCACAGGGGCGGGGGGGGGGACACGCGTGGGGCAGCGACGTGGCCCTACCTCGGGTCGAGGAGGAGGTAGTTGAAGCTGGACTTGACCAGCCCTTCGCGCCAGCGCCGGCTCCGGTCGGCGCGGTCGAACTGCCGGGCCAGCACCAGCTCATCCTGGGCGCAGTCGGGGACGCGGCCGGTCTGCAGCGCGGCTGCCAGCTCGGGGCTGTGCCCTGCGGTGGCCGCGCCGGCACCGTCAGCCCCACACCGTCACTACGGGGACTGGCCAGCTGGAGGGGGGGGTGAGTGCGTGGGGGACCCCCAGGACTCACCTACCGGCCTCCCCTGGCGTCCCCTCACCAGCTTCTCCAGCCGCCGCAGGTAGAGCCGCCTGGTGAGCGCCGTGACGGGCCCGGGGTCATCCCCCAGCGCCCGCAGCCGCCGGCGCAGAGCTTCATCCGAGAGCGGCCGCCGCGACGCGGTGCTCCCTCGCCTGTCCCGGGCTGTGGCATCCTCGGGGCTGGTGGTGGCCTCTGTGCCACCTCTGAGCTGCTCGGTGGGTGCCTGTCCCCGCTCCTGGTCCGCAGGGTGCTCCCCGACGTGGCGGGCGCTGAAGCTGGTGGGTGAGAGCGGCACGGCCGAGCTCCCCGGCTCCGCCAAGGTGCTGCCTGGCCCTGGGGGCTGGTGTGTCCCCAAGGGCGGCGGGTCCTGCCACCCAGAACCATCCTCCAGCACCAGTTTGGGGCTGCTGGCAGCACGGGGGGAGCCCTGAGCATCTGACGGGGAGTCCTGGGGGTGGCCATGGTCCCCAGGGACCAGCAGGATCATTGGGCTGGATCCTGGGGAGTCCTGAGCGTCCGATGGGGAGTCCTGGGGGTGGCCATGGTCCCCAGGGACCAGCAGGATCGTTGGGCTGGATTCTGGGGAGCCCTGAGCGTCCGATGGGGAGTCCTGGGGGTGGTCATGGTCCCCAGGGACCAGCAGGACTGTGGGGCTGGATCCTGGGGAGCCCTGAGCGTCCGATGGGGAGTCCTGGGGGTGGTCATGGTCCCCAGGAACCAGCAGGACCATTGGGCTGGAGCCTGGGGAGCTGCTGACTGCCAGGGGCGATCTGGGCTGGCTGAGGACTCCAGGGAGGATCTCGGTGTCATCTAAAGAGCCTGTCCCCTCTCCATCCCCGCTGGACACATCCTCGCCCCGTGGGCTGGCACAGTGCCTTGAGGCGGTGGCAGGGTCCCTGGGGACCCCCTGGGGTGCTCGGAGCCTGGGGGGCCTCCGGGGCATCTCCAGCGTCTCGTCGAAGAGGGAGGAGGAAGAAGAGGCGTCGAGCCGTGCTGCACGAGCCTGGAGGCGGCTCTTGGTCCTGGGGGTGACGTGGCGGTCCCTGGGGGGGTCCTGGCCCCATGAGGTGACATCCCCAGTGGTGACACTGGCCGGGCTGTGAAGGGGTCCTGGAGTGCGGGGCGGGGAGCCCCGGAGGCTGCACCCCTGCAGCTGGGCAAGCACCTCCCCTACATCACCATCGCAGCAAGGGGCTGCCCTGGGGCCCCCCAAAAAATCCTCACCCCTCACCCGCTCCACATTTGGGGGGTTGGTGGGGGGCAGCTCCCAGGTGGCAGCTCCAGTCGGGGAGGGGTCTTCACCCAGCTCCAGCCCCTCGGCTGCGCTGGGCAGGGGGGAGCAGAGGTGCTGAGCCCCCGGGCACCCCCCGGCCTCGCTGGGCTCCAAGGTCTCCACGGCGCTGACGAAGCCCTCGCTGGCACCGCTGCTGTCCCCAAGGCTGCTGCGGTCCCAGCCCCCGGCCCCCACTTCGATCCCCAGGTCGGGGGCAGCGGGGGCTGCGATGCCCAGCCCTGCCCGGCCCACCGCTGGTCCCCGGGGGACACCTGGACGGTGCTGAGCCGCAGCACCCGGGATGTCACCGTCCCCGGAGCTTCGGCACGCCACGGAGCAGCCGCTCAGGCCACCGTGGAGCGGGGGAGCCCTGGGGGATGCCCCGTGTCCCCTCAGGCCCCTGCTGCAACGCTGGGGCTGGGGGGAGCTCAGGGACCCACCGGGACCAAACTCTCGCTGGGGAGAGGGGCTGGGGCTGTCCCCAGCGCTGGGCTCAGGGAGAGCCCAGGGGGGACCCCCCATCCTTCCCCCCACGGTCCGGCTCCGGGGTCCCTCCCCGAGGTCATCCCCAGCCGAGAGCAGCGTGCTGGAGGCGAGGGGCTGTGGGGGGAGGGCTGAGTCCCTGGGGTCTATCTGGGGCCATAGGGCAAGGGAGGGGGACGGGGGACAGCTCTGCCAGAGCAGGGGCTCCCCCAAACCACAGCTGCCCCCCAGCTCTGGCTCGTTCAGGAGGGACCTGTGGGTGCTGCAGAGGGGCCCATCCTCAGAGATGTCCTCGGGGAGCCCGGAGGAGATGCTGCCTTCGATGCCACCCTCGATCCGGAAGGACGGGGAGCGCCCGGCCCCTCCCGGGACTGAGGGCAGAGATGGGCATCGGTGTCTGACCCAAACTGGGGGGGCTGGATCAGCCCCCTCTGACACCCACCCCGCCCGAGGGAGCACCCTGGGGACCTCACCCTCCGTGGGGGGCCAGCCCCGGGTGTGCTGCGAGTCCCACGGGGTCCACTCCAGCGCCAGGCCGATGGCTCGTCTCCCATCCTGCGGGGAGGGGACGTTGCCGTCACCCCACCAGGGCCACCACGGGGTGACACAGCCCTGCCAGGGCCAGGCGGGCACCCGCTGCTCACCCGCCCCACCGAAGACAAGTCTCCCAGCACAGGCAGCACCTCCAAGGCCCTGTCCCCGTCCCCAAAGCTGTCCCCACTAACCTGTTCTCGGAGCTGGGGGTCCCCCTTTTCCCTCAGCAGCAGCCCCAGGCACCTGCGGCACCCCCGGGATGCGGCGACGTGCAGCGGCGTCAGCTCCTCGGGGGACCTGGAGAGGGGAGCAGGGCTGCACCCCGAGCCCGCTGCACCCCCCCAACCCCCCCCCCCCCCCCCAGCTCGGCTGGCAGGTCAGGGTCACCGCCGTCCCCTCGGGGTCACCCCAGTGCCACCAGCCCCGCAGCTGGGGTCACTCCCGGCGCTGGGCCGTGCCCCAGTCCGCCCCCCCACCCCCGGCATCGCCCCCCGCACTGGGGCACCCAAACCGGGACGACGCCAGCGTGAGGACACCCCTGTGCGCCCCCCACCCCCCCCCCACCCCATTGCAATGTACCCAACACACACCCCCACACCCCCATCCTGGCAGGGCCCCCCCAGCTGCACCCCCCTCTCAGGGCCAGCACCGCACCCCCCCCGGTGCAGTGCCAGGGGCTCCCCCTCCCTAGTGCCATGCCCCCCCCCCCCCCAAGGGGCAGGACGTACCGGGGGTACCCCTAAGCAACCTCCCCCCCCCCCAACTTGCAGCACATGCAACGCGCCCCCCCCCCCCCCCGGTGCGACGCCGGTGCTGCAGAGCCCCTCCCCCGCCGGTGCAAAGCCGCGCCCCGGGGCAATGCTCGTCCCCTGCCGGTGTGTGTCCCCCCCAGGTACAACGTGTCGTGGCCCCCCCGGTGCAATGTCCGTGTCCGTGTCCGTCCCCGTGTCCCCCCCCCCGCCCCCCAATGTCCCCTTACGGCTCGCACCGCCCCGCGCCGCTCATGCCGCCCCGCGCACGCGCGCTGCGCCCCGCCCGTTCGAAATCCCCGCGCACAGCCACCACCCCGCCGCTCATTGGCTGGCGACGGGGCCAATCAGAGACGGCGGAGGGCTGGCCCACGCCCACCCTGCCAGGTATGGTCGCAGCTGAAAGGGCGGGGCCTCCCCGCCCACGGCCCCGCCCCCGGCCCCGCCCCGCGCTCTCCCCAGCGCCTCCCAGTGCCCCGCGCCGGCATTGCCCAGTGCCGCCCAGTGACCGCACCAGTGCTCCCCAGTGCGCTGCACCAGCTCCACCCAGCGCCTCCAACAGCACAGCCCAGCGCCTCCCAGTGCGCGGCAGCAGCTCCACCCAGTGCTCCCAGTAACTGCACCAGCATTGCCCAGCGCTGCCCAGGAACTGCACCAGCATTGCCCAGTGCTCTGCAGCAGCTCCACCCAGCGCTTCCCAGTAACCTGCAGCAGCTCCACCCAGTGCCTCCCAGTAACCTGCAGCAGCTCCCAGCATCCCCCAGTACCTCCCGCTACCCTCCACCAGCATCCCCCAGTACCTCCCACCACCCTCCACCAGCATCCCCCAGTACCTCCCGCTACCCTCCACCAGCCTCTCCCATCCCTCTGCCCCACTCTTACTGGCACGAGCCCCAGCGCTGCCGCGGGGCACCCAGTGTCCCCACACCAGCACCACCGGGCACAGGTCCCCCCGTCCCCACGGCCGGTGGGGGGGACCACGGGGCCGGGGGTCGGCGCAGCACCAGCACGACACCAGCTCAGGCAAACGCATCTCTTTCCCCCCCCCACCCCCATCCCCGGTAACACCATCTGGTTGCCCATGGCAGCCCTTTGCTGGCCACCCCCCCCCGCCACCGGTTGTTCTCCGCCAACCCCCCCGGCTCAGACGGTGGCCTCGATTTCGGGGGGCTCGTCCTCCTCCAGCAGGCTGTACGCCGCGTGGGTCTGGAACGGGCGCTGCAGCGGGTGCGCCAGCAGCTTGGCCATGCAGTTGTGCAGCTCCACGGCCGGCCCCGTCAGCGACACCTCGTACTTGTAGTTGGTGCCTTTGGTGTCCAGGCTGCTGAAGAAGGCGTACATCTCCTGGGGGGGGGGACAGGGGGGGGACACACAGCATGTGACACAGCCCCCGACCACGCTGGGGGGACACAGAAGCCCCCCCCCCCGTCCTGCATTTACCTTCCAGCTCGTCTCATCGTCCTTCTCCTCCACCCCGTTGTGGATGTAAACCACGTCGAAGAAGAAGTAGGGACACTGCAGCATCTTCTGCAGGACGAGAAGCCAGGGAATGGTGCTGGGAGACTCTTCTACACACCGGGATGGACCCGGAGCCACCAAGCCCCCGGAGCAGGGACAGGGAGGGGGGACACACACACACACACCTACCTTCATGTGCTCCGACATGGAGAATTGGGGCTGGCAGCCCGGGCGGCCGAACACCAGGATGGTCCGGACCACGTAGGGCGGTGGGATGGTCTGCACGTTCTCCGTCACCGGCAGCTCGATCTTCTGCTGGCTACACCACGGGAGGGGGGACACGTGGGGGGACACACAGAGGCAGCTCAGGGACCCCCACGCCACGGGCAGGGCTGCCTGCAGCTCCGGGACTGTCCCCAGCTCGTTAATGACGGCCTGACGGCTCTGGGCTGGGAAAGCAGCGCCCACCCCAGGAGCTGTTTGGGTTTTTATAGCAAAGTAGAAAATTCATAGCCAGGTGGGAGCCCTGACCCCCCCCTCTAGCAGCTCCTGACCCCCCCCAGCAGCCCCTGACCCCCCCACCAGCCCCTGACCCCCCCCCCCCCCAGCTCTACTCACATCAGGTTGAAGAGTCCTTCCAGATCTGCAGCCCCAGGTAAGGACCGATCCTGGCACACAGACCCCTGCCCGCACCCACACCCGCCGGCCAGGCTGGCACTGGGGGCACCCAGGGAGCTCCCGTGGAGGGAGGCGATGCACCGGGAGCTGGGGATGGACCAGGGTGGGGAGAAAACATCCATAACCGGGTGTTTGGGGGGGGGGGGTCTGGAGGGTCTGGCAGGCCGGTCCCCAAGGCAGGGGACTGAGGGGTTCGACCCTCCACCCTCAAGCGCCGACACCGCCCTGTGCCGCAGCCGGGACGCCAGGGAGGCTCCAGATCTGCTGCCATCTGCAGGCAACGGGCCTGGAGGGTCCCCGCTTATGCTGGAGGGACACCCCCTTGCACCCAAGGGACGCTGTGGTGTCCCGCCTCGCCCCCCCCTCCCCATCCCAGCCCCACAGGCGGTGGGATACTGAAGGACTTGCAGACGACGGTCTCCAGGTCGTAGAGGCAGCTGCAGACCTCGCGGGGGTCCGAGGTGAACCCTGAGAGCTGAGAGGAGCCGAGGTGAGGGGGTGGGGGGCTGGGAGGGGACGTGGAGCTGCCCCCCCCCATCCCTGTCCCTGTCCCCGCGGCCCTGCTCACCCACGTGGCGTCGTTGTTCACCACCACCAGCGCGAACTCGTGGCACTTGTCGATCTTGTGCTTCGTCCTCACGAACATCTCGATCATCTTCTGGGAGATGTTCAGCGCGTTGGTCTTGGACCTGCCAGAGCTCGGCGGTGACCAGCGTGTCCCCACCCCCACGCCAGGGGATGGCAAAGCCGGGGTCCCCAGGGGGGGCCAGCCCCCAACACTCACCCGTTAAAGGACTCCAGTTTGGGCAGAGCCATCTCCTCCGCCAAGTCCAGGCAGAGGATCTACGGGCGAGAGTCAGCGCTGAGCCCCGACCCCGCAGCCCCTCACCCTGGCGTCGGGGCGGCGCCACCCTCCCTGGGGACACTCACCACCTTCTCGGGGCAGTTCACCCGCGGGGTCTTGACCTGCACCTCGGTGGGGGGCGCGGGCCCGGGCCAGGCGGTGCCGTCGGGCGCAGCCGTGCCCTGCGGGCTGTCGTCGGCGCTGGCCGCCTCGCCCTCCCCCTCGCTCCGGTTGCCCACGCTGGCCTGGGCGCTCAGCGCCCGGTCCTCGGCCCCCTCGGGGTTGGAGCGGGTCCTGGGCCGCGGCTCCGTCGCCTTCTCCTCCTCTTCCTCGGCGGCGCTGCCCGGCTCCGACGTGTCCATCACGCAGCCACGCTCCATGGCGGCTCCGCTGGCGCTGGGGACCGATGCCGGGTGGCTACGGGGGGGGGGGGGCGGGGGGGGTATGTCTGCACCCCTCAGTCCCCTCCTCGCTCTAGGCACCCCTTGCTCATGCACCCCCTGCCCCAGGCACCCCCCTGCTCTGTGCAACCCCTTGCCCCACACCCCCCTTGCCCCATGCACCCCCCCTGCGCCATGCACACCCCCCACATCCTATGCACCCCCAACTGCTCACACAGCCCCCTGCTCCGTGCAACCCCTTGCCCCACACCCCACACCCCCCTTGCCCCATGCACCCCCCTGCTCTGTGCACCCCACGCCCTACGCACCCCCCTGCCCCACACCCCCCGCTCCATGCACCCCCCTACTCACCCCCCACCCTGTGCATCCCTTTTCCCACACCCTATCACCCCCTGCTTATGTACCCCCTACTCTGTGCACCCCCCCACACACCCCCCACTCTGTGCACGCCCACACCCTATACACCCCCCTGCTCACGTACCCCCTGCCCCAGGCACCCCCTTGCTCTGTGCACCCCCCTGCCCCACACCCCCCGCTCCATGCGCACCCCCCTACTCACCCCCCACCCTGTGCACCCCTTTTCCCACACCCTATCACCCCCTCCTTATGTACCCCCTACCCCACGCACCCTCCTGCCCCACGCCCCCCACACCCCCTACCCTGCGCACCCCCTGTCCCACGCACGCCCCCCACTCTGTGCACCCCACGCCCTATGCACCCCCCTGCTCACGTACCCCCTGCCCCACACGCCCCCCGCTCCATGCACCCCCCTACTCACCCCCCACCCTGTGCACCCCGTGTCCCACACCCTATCACCCCCTGCTTATGTACCCCTTGCCCCACGCAGCCCCCTGCCCCGTGCACCCCCCTGCCCCACACCCCCCGCCCCCCCCTGCCCCACGCACACCCCCCACTCTGTGCACCCCCCGCCCTACGCCCCCCCCCCCGCCCCATGAACCCCCCGCTCCAGCCCCCCCCGCACCCCTGGACCCTCCCCGCACCCCCGCTGCACCCCCCCCCCCCCCCCAGCCGCGCGCTCACCCGCTCCCGGCCTCACGAGCCCCGCCCGGTACCGACCGGAAGCGGCGTCGCGCGGGGGCTGATGGGATTTGTAGTTTTCCCGCGGTCCCGCCGGGCACGTGGGGGCGGGAGGGCACCCCGGCGCCCTCCGTGCCCCTGCACGGCACCCCAAACCCCGTGCACCGCCCCCTGCACCCCAAATATCCGTGTGCACCCCTCTGCACCCATGCACCGCCCCCTGCACCCCAATATCCATCCGCACCCCCCTGCACCCATGCACCGCCCCCTGCACCCCAATATCCATCCGCACCCTCCTGCACCTATGCACTGCCCCCAGCACCCCAAATACCCATCTGCACCATCCTGCACCAGTGCACCACCCCCTGCACCCAGGCACTGCCCCCTGCACCCCAATATCCATGTGCACCCTCCTGCATCCATGCACTGCCCCCTGCACCCCAAATTATCCGTGTGTACCCTCCTGTACTCCTGCATCGCCCCCTACACCCCAAATACCCGTACTCTGTCCCAGCACTCCAAACACCCACCCAGCACCCTCCAGCACCCGCACACTGCCCCCCCCCGCCCCCTAAATACCCCTACAGCACCCCTTTGCACCCCAAACACCACCCCCCAGCACCTAAACACCAACACCCCTGCTCTGCCCACAGCACCCCAGGGCTGGCTCCCTCCTGGCCCTGCACACCCCAGCACCCCACGCAACGCCTCCTCACCCCCCAAATGCTCATGCACCCCCCCAGAATGATCTGGGTGCCCCCCCCCAAAAAAAAAAAACACCCAGGGAATGCTTAAGGCTGCAAATCTGGGTCCATCCTCCCGCCTGGGTGCGAGGGGACCCGGGCACGTGGGGAGGGTCCAGCGTGGGGCCGAGGTGCCGTGGGGCAGAGCGGGGAGGGACGGTGTTGGGGGGCAGAGCCCCCCGAGACGGCTCCGCCGCCCACCCGGGGAACGGGGCGGCGCAACGGTTCGGCGCAGGAGGCTGCACCGGGGCTGCCGAGGAAGAGGAAATCTCAGCAGGAACAAGGACAGAGGAAGGCCCAGGGCAGGGGCTGGCGGCACAACCGGGACGTGCCGGGAGCCCCCGCCGTGGAACCGGGAGGAGCCCCACGGACGGGCACTGGCTGGCGAGGGGCGTCGCGGGCAGGAGGCGGCCGGGATGGAGAAGGCAAGTTGGGTGTCCCATGGCGTGGGCGCCGCCAGGAGCCGGTGCCACATGGCCGGGGGCCTCCTCGTGCCCCCCCACGGGCGTCCCCTTGGCCACGGGTATCCCTGGTGCCGGTACGTGACGGTGCGGCGGTGCCGGGTCCTGCCGGGGCATGGCTTCGGTGACCGGGAGGAGGATTTGCGGCCGGTCGGCCCGTGGCCAAAACTCATCCCCATCCTGGCAAATCCCGGTGGGCGTCAGCCCCTCCGTCCCCCGGTGCCAGCCGGGGCCGGGACGGGCAGACACCCCTGCTCCCTGCAGCCACCGCAGCTCCCACCGGGCGAGGAGGAGGAGGAAGAGGAGGAAGAGGAGGAGGAGGACATGGCGGGGGACATTGACGGCATCCTGCGCTACGAGGAGCGCATTGCCGGGCTGCTGGCGACGGTGGCCCGGCTGCACCGGAGAGCTGAGCAGCTGCAGCGCCGCACGGGCAGGTACCGGCCCGTGGTGGCTGTGGGGCACGGGGGGCCGTCACCGTCCGACCCCCCCTCCCATCTCTGGTCTCCACCGGCCCTGCAGGGAGGATGAGGAGGGTTGGGAGGGCACCACCAGCCTCCCCGCTGCCTGCCCGCAGCCGCGGCGCCTCGACGGCACGCTCGAGACTGCCACGGGTCTGGAAGGTGGGTGCACTGTGCCATGCCGTGCCATGCCGTGCCGTGCCGTGCCGTGCCGTGCCGTGCCGTGCCGTGCCGGCAGCTCCCTGCCTGCTGCGGGGCCCTGACCTCGGCCGCTCTCCCTCTCCCCCAGCCCACGGCCCCGACCTCTTTGCCGACCTGCAGCACGCCGTGAGCTCGCTGGAACGTGCCGTCTTCTCCCGGCACCGGCGGGCACCGGCACGACCAGCGGCGCCCAGCGAGGAATGGGCACGGGCAACCAAGGCAAGCCACGCCGCCGCGGCCAGCCCAGACGCCAAGGTGATGGGCAGTGGGTGACCTGCCCTGTATCCCCAGAGCCTGGAGGAGCTGGATCGGACACCGAGCTGGGCCGGGAGGGCGACACGCCGGGGTCTGGAGGAGGAGGAGGAGGAGGAGGGAGCGGGTGAGGGTCTGCCGGTGGAGCAGGCGGAGGTGGTGGCGGCAGCGGTGGCGAGGAACGCGACGCTGCGGGCGGCCTTGGGGTGCCGGGACGAGGAGCTGAGCCGGGCCACCGCCTCGCTGCGGGGGCTGCGGGGGGAGCGCGACCGGCTGCAGCAGAAGGTGGGTGCAGGGGGTACGACGTGGGGGGGGGGGGGGGCATTGCCCTGGTTCAGCCCTTGGGGTGCCACCGGCGCGGTCCCCGGGGCTCAGCTCGGTGCTCGGCGCAGGTCCAGGACCTGCGGGATGCTCTGTCCAGGCTGGAGGAGCCGGGGGGCTCCGGCAGCGACACCCCCGGGCTCAGCAGCCCCTCGGGGCAGGGGGAGCCCGGGTTGTCCCAGGTGAGTGTGGGGCACCGCAGCCGTGCCGCGGCGTGGGGGGGCTCCGCGGGTGGGATCCTGCCCTGGCGCTGGGCTCTGCCTGTCCCCTCTGCAGGACTTACCCCAGGGCGACGATGGGGCTCAGCCCCACAGCCCCCTCTCCCCCCAGCCCTCGGAGGGTGCCAGCCAGGAGCAGGAGCAGCGGGTGCAGCAGCAGCTGCAAGGGTGAGTCGTCGTCTTTCCCCCCCCGCTTCCCCGAGCCCCTCGCCAGTGGGGAAACTGAGGCACGGCACGGGGCCGTGGGGTGAAAACGGCGGGTGCCGGCGGTGCCCAGGTGCCTGGGGAGGCTGCAGGAGGTGAACCGGGAGCTGGCGGCCGCGCTGCAGGAGTGCAAGAGCGACGCGGAGCAGCTCAGCATGGTGCTGAGCCAGCACGAGTCCCGCAGCACCGCCCTGCGCCTGGCCCTGCGCTGCAGGTGGGGGGACGGGGGGGCACAGGGTCGGGGAGGGGGGACACACACACACACACACACTCACACACACACACACGCCGTGAGGTGCCCGCGCTGAGCCCCTCTCCCTGCAGCGAGCGCTGCGGGGGGGCCTACGCCGCCCTCCTCGACCTGGTGCGGGCAAAGGTGGGCCGGGAGGAGGAGGAGGATGGTGCCCGTGGTGGTGAGTGCCAGCCTTGGGGGGGGGGTTCTGGGGGGTATGGGGGGGGTTTACTGGGAGGATGCTGGGGTGGGGGGTACATGAGGGAGGTCGGGGGATGCAGAAGGGGTGCAGGAGGGATACTGGGGGGGTACCGGGAGGGCGCAGGAGGGTATCGAGGGGACGCAGGGAGGGTGCTGGGAGGGTGCTGAGCAGATGCTCGCGGCTCTCGGGGGGCTGCAGGGAGGATGCTGGGGACCCCCAGTCCCCAGTCCAGCCCTTGCGGGCCCATACTGGAGAGGGCAGCTGCCTGACTGCTGCCTGCCCCATGCCTAGGGGCTGCGGGGGAGAAGAGCCGGGGGCACGGGTGGGGGTCCAGCCCCCCACCCCCGGAGGGGCCGCAGCTCCCGGGCCGAGCGGAGCCGGACGGCCAGGAGGAGAGCGGGGACAGAGGCTCCGCGGGACGGCAGAGGTACCAGGGGAGGAGGACATGGGGGACACACACAACGCTGGCCCACCACAGCTGAGCCGTCCCTGGGGTGGCACCGTGCCCCCCCCCACACCCCCGGTGCCCACCCCAGCTGCATCCCCCATCCCCGCAGCACCCCGGCACCCCCGGGGACGGAGGAGGAGGGGGCCCTGCGGGAGCGCATCCGCCGGCTGCGTGCGGAGCAGGCGGCCGTGGAGGGGTCCCTGCGCGACGCCCCGGCACCCCCCAGCCCCCGCCGCAGCGAGGAGACCCGCGCCCGGGCTGAGCGGGTGCTGCGGGACGCCAGGGCTCTGCTGCCCGGCTGGAAGCGGCCGGAGAAAGCGGAGCTGCTGCGGGACTTGGCGATGCTCAAGGTGAGACGGGGGGGGACCCCCCTTCCCCGCCTCGCCGTGGGGGTCCAGGCTTTGAGCAGAGCAGCTGGGAGAAGGGCAGGGGGTGATGCACTAGGGGAGGGAGCGGAGCCGGAGGGGGGGGGGGGGGGGGGTGTGTGGAATGGGGTCGTGCCTCAGTTTCCCCCATCCGGCGGTGCCACCGCTGCCCTGCCAGGAGGCCATGGCCGACCTGAAGACGCGGCTGCAGCTGGCGGAGAGGGAGAAGCGGGGCCTGGAGGTGCTGGCGGCCGGGCAGGGGCCGCGGGAGGCTGCGCTGCGCCTGGTGCTCCAGCACCTGGAGCGGGACAAGGGGTCCGGCCGCCCCGCCAGCCCCTCCGGCAGCTCCAGCGGCAGCGAGGAGGTAAGGATCGCTCCCACCTCCCCACGGGGACCCTCCGCGGGGGTCTCCCCAAGGGATGCGACCCACAGCCAGCTTCTGCAGGATGCCCGAAGCGCCTGGGTGGGAGCGGTGACACCCCAGCACCCTCCGGACCCAGAGAGGATGGGGGAAGAGCTGCTCCGCTCCCTGGCCCGGTAAGGGACCTCACTGGTGTGCCATGGCCCCGCCACGGGGGAGCCGGGCCGGACGCGGGGCGGCGTGCCGGGGTGACACCACGCGGGTGTCCCCAGGACGGAGGAGCTGCGGGCCCGGGCGCAGGCGCTGGTGCTGGCCCTGGAGCAGAGCGGTGCCGCCAGCCGCGCGCAGCAGGCGCAGTGCGGCGCCGTCACCGCGGACTTCTTCCACGCTCACAGGTGGGCAAGAGGCACCCGTGTCCCCTCCGGGGGGGACATCGGGTGCAACGTGCCCCCCCCCCCCCCCAGCATGCCCCCCGCCCCCCCAAAAATGCAGTTGCCTTCCTGCGTGTCCTGGATGCGCAGGCCCCCCTGCATGCCCAAGGTGCGCGGTCCCTTCCTGCACACCCCAAAAAGCGTGGTCCTTTCTTGCATGCTCCAAAAACGCTGCCCCATACTCCACATCCCCAAAGCACGGTCCCTACTTGCCCACCCCAAAAAGCGCAGTCCCTTCCTGCACACCCCAAAACCACGGTCCCTTCCTGCACACCCCAAAAGCGCGGTCCTTTCTTGCACACCCCAAAAACGCTGCCCCATACTGCGCATCCCCAAAACTGCTCTTCCTTCCTGCACACCCCAAAAAATGCAGTCCCTTCCTGCACACCCCAAAAGCACGCTCCCTTCTTGCCCACCCCTGCCTCACAGCCCCATCTTGCACACCCCGAAACCGCGGTTCAACCTTGCACACCCCGAAAACGCTGCCCCATACTGTGCATCCCCAATGCACGGTCCCTTCTTGCACACCCCAAAAAGCGCAGCTCTTTCCTACACACCCCAAAAAGTGCGGTCCCCTCCTGTACACCCCAAAAAGCACGGTCCCTTCCTGCACACCCCAAAACCGCGCTCCCTTCTTACCCACCCCTGCCGCTCAGCCCCATCTCGCACGCCCCGAAACCGCGCTTCCACCTTGCACACCCCAGGCGCCCCGTCCCTTCCCGCACACCCCAAAACCACGCTCCCTCCCCTCCGCGGGGCGCCGGGCCCCTCCTGCCCGTGGGGTCCCCTGGGTGCCCTGGGTGCCGTGCCGCGCGTGGGGTGCTGAGCGTGGCCCCGCAGCGCGCTGGCCCTGGCGTACCGCGGTGCCCGGCAGAAGCAGGCGGCCCAGCTGCGGCGGCTGGAGGCGCAGGCGGGAGCCCTGCGCAGGCAACACGCCCGGCGGGCGCAGGCGCTGGCCCGCAGGCTGCAGACCCTGGAGCAGGGCACGGCCGGCAGCGAGACCTGCATCTAGGGGACCCCCTCCCCGTCACCCCCAAGACCACCCCCTCTCCCGTCAGGAGGCACCTGCTGGATCCCCAGGGAGAATAAACCACTGATGCTCGTGGCTCGGCCAGCCCCACCGTGGGGTTGGGGTTGGGGTTGGGTTTGGGGTTGGGTTTGGGTTTGGGTTTGGGTTTGGGGTTGGGTTTGGGTTTGGGTTTGGGTTTGGGGTTGGGTTTGGGGTTGGGTTTGGGTTTGGGTTTGGGTTGGGGTTGGTGTTGGGGTTGGGTTTGGGTTTGGGTTTGGGTTTGGGTTTGGGTTTGGGTTTCGGGTTGGGTTTGGGGTTGGGGTTGGGGTTGGGGTTGGGGTTGGGGTTGGGGTTGGGGTTGGGTTTGGGTTTGGGTTTGGGGGGGGAGCTTTGGGTTTGGGGTTGGGGTTGGGGTTGGGTTTGGGGTTGGGGTTGGGTTTGGGGTTGGGGTTGGGGTTGGGGTTGGGGTTGGGTTTGGGTTTGGGTTTCGGGTTGGGTTTGGGTTTGGGTTTGGGGTTGGGGTTGGGGTTGGGGTTGGGGTTGGGGTTGGGGTTGGGGTTGGGTTTGGGGGGGGAGCTTTGGGTTTGGGGAGGGGGCTCTCGGGCGCAGGCGCTGGCCCGCAGGCTGCAGACCCTGGAGCAGGGCACGGCCGGCAGCGAGACCTGCATCTAGGGGACACCCCCCACTGTCACCCCCAAGACCACCCCCTCTCCCGTCAGGAGGCGCCTGGTGTATCCCCAGGGAGAATAAACCACTGATGCTCGTGGCTCGGCCAGCCCCACCGTGGGGTTGGGGTTGGGGTTGGGGTTGGGGGGGGAGCTTTGGGTTTGGGTTTGGGTTTGGGGTTGGGGTTGGGTTTGGGTTTGGGTTTGGGTTTGGGTTTGGGTTTCGGTTTGGGGTTGGGGTTGGGGTTGGGGTTGGGTTTGGGGTTGGGTTTGGGTTTGGGTTTGGGTTTCGGGTTGGGTTTGGGGTTGGGGTTGGGGTTGGGGTTGGGGTTGGGGTTGGGGTTGGGTTTGGGTTTCGGGTTGGGTTTGGGTTTGGGTTTGGGTTTGGGGTTGGGGTTGGGTTTGGGTTTGGGTTTGGGGGGGGAGCTTTGGGTTTGGGGAGGGGGCTCTCGGGCGCAGGCGCTGGCCCGCAGGCTGCAGACTCTGGAGCAGGGCACGGCCGGCAGCGAGACCTGCATCTAGGGGACACCCCCCGTCACCCCCAAGACCACCCCCTCTCCCGTCAGGAGGCGCCTGGTGTATCCCCAGGGAGAATAAACCACTGATGCCTGTGGCTCGGCCAGCCCCACCGTGGGGTTGGGGTTGGGGTTGGGGTTGGGTTTGGGGTTGGGGTTGGGGTTGGGTTTGGGTTTGGGTTTGGGGGGGGAGCTTTGGGTTTGGGGAGGGGGCTCTCGGGCGCAGGCGCTGGCCCGCAGGCTGCAGACCCTGGAGCAGGGCACAGCCGGCAGCGAGACCTGCATCTAGGGGACACCCCCCGTCACCCCCAAGACCACCCCCTCTCCCGTCAGGAGGCGCCTGCTGGATCCCCAGGGAGAATAAACCACTGATGCTCGTGGCTCGGCCAGCCCCACCGTGGGGTTGGGGTTGGGGTTGGGGTTGGGGTTGGGTTTGGGGGGGGAGCTTTGGGTTTGGGGTTGGGGTTGGGGTTGGGGTTGGGGGGGGAGCTTTGGGTTTGGGGAGGGGGCTCTCGGGCGCAGGCGCTGGCCCACAGGCTGCAGACCCTGGAGCAGGGCACGGCCGGCAGCGAGACCTGCATCTAGGGGACCCCCCTCCCCATCACCCCCAAGACCACCCCCTCTCCCATCAGGAGGCGCCTGGTGTATCCCCAGGGAGAATAAACCACTGATGCTCGTGGCTCGGCCAGCCCCACCGTGGGGTTGGGGTTGGGGTTGGGGTTGGGTTTGGGTTTGGGTTGGGGTTGGTGTTGGGGTTGGGTTTGGGTTTGGGTTTGGGTTTGGGTTTGGGTTTGGGTTTTGGGTTGGGTTTGGGTTTGGGTTTGGGGTTGGGGTTGGGGTTGGGTTTGGGTTTGGGTTTGGGTTTGGGGTTGGGGTTGGGGTTGGGGTTGGGGTTGGGGTTGGGGTTGGGTTTGGGTTTGGGTTTGGGGGGGGAGCTTTGGGTTTGGGGTTGGGGTTGGGGTTGGGGTTGGGGTTGGGTTTGGGTTTGGGGTTGGGGTTGGGGTTGGGGTTGGGGTTGGGTTTGGGGTTGGGGTTGGGGTTGGGGTTGGGGTTGGGTTTGGGGGGGGAGCTTTGGGTTTGGGGGGGGAGCTTTGGGTTTGGGGAGGGGGCTCTCGGGCACAGGCACTGGCCCGCAGGCTGCAGACCCTGGAGCAGGGCACGGCCGGCAGCAAGACCTGCATCTAGGGGACACCCCCCGTCACCCCCAAGACCACCCCCTCTCCCGTCAGGAGGCGCCTGCTGGATCCCCAGGGAGAATAAACCACTGATGCTTGTGGCTCGACCAGCCCCACCGTGGGGTTGGGGTTGGGGTTGGGGTTGGGTTTGGGTTTGGGGGGGGAGCTTTGGGTTTGAGGAGGGGGCTCCCAGGCAGCCGGACCCCCAGCTTGGCTCATCCCAGGAACAAAGGCCGTCCCCTCCCCGCCGTCCCCGCTATCTCCCAGCGCAGATGAAGCCATTTCGTTATCCCTGACGTGGGATCAAAGGTGACGGCGGTGGCCGTGGCGGCCGGGGCCCATCCATATTCAGGAGGGAAGAAGAGCAGTGACCCCGCGCCGGGGGCATCCTCGCCGCATGGGAAGGGGGGGCCCCCGGCAGCGGGGCTGTGCCGGGCACGGGGGGGGGCTGCTGTGGGGAGCGGGGGGGGGTTAAATCCGGCAGTGCAAACCCCGGCACGGTGGGAATAGTGGGAGCTGAGCTGAGCGTGGGTCTCCGGTGGGAGGATGCGTAGGGCTGGGGGGGGGCAGGACAGGGCTCAGGCGTGCTGCGGGGGGGAAGGGAAACTGAGGCACGGAGCTGTCTGTAGGCTGAAACAAGGCCTGCGTCTCCCCAGAGAGATCCTGCAGCAGAGTTCAAGGCTTAGAGGATCAATAGCCAGAGCTGCGGCGGTGGAGAGGGCAGAGAGAGGGATGCAGGGATGCAGGGGTGTGGGGCTGCGGGGGTGTGGGGCTGCTGGGATGCAGGGGTGTGGGGCTGCGGGGATGTGGGGCTGCAGGGATGTGGGATGCAGAGATGTGGGGCTGCAGGGATGTGGGATGCAGAGATGTGGGGCTGGAGGGATGTGGGATGCAGGGGTGTGGAGATGTGGGATGTGGGATGCTGAGATGAGGGGACGAGGGGCTGCAAGGGATGTGAGATTGCAGGGGTGTGGGGCTGGAGGGATGTGGGATCCAGGGATGTGGGATGCAGGGATGCTGAGATGAGGGGCTGCAGAGATGTGGGCTGCAGGGATGTGGGGATGCGCGATGTGGGGATGCAGGATTTGGGACGCAGGGATGTGGGGATGCAGGGATGTGGGACGCAGGGATGCGGGATGCAGAGGCGCAGGGATGTGGGGACGCAGCTCACTCACACCCCCCCTCCCCGAGCTGCCCGTGCCCTCTGCCCCCTCCACCTCACCCCCAGGAACAGGGGCTGGATGGAAGGAGAATTTCCCCGGGCCCCAGGGAGCAGCTCCGGCACCAAACGGGAGCAGCGGTGCCACCGAGTCCGCTCCTGACGGGTGCAGCCAGCACCGCCGCATGCCTGGCACGGAGGGGGCAAGTCCCTGTACCCCGATACCGGAGCTGGGGGGCTGCCTGTGCTGCCCGCTCCCAGCCCCTCTCCCTGCCTGCATCCCCTGTGCCAGGCTCCGGTGGGGACCACGGCTCGGCTCGGTTCGGCTCGGCTCGGGAGTGGGGGGGGGGGGGGCCGGGGGGCAGCGGCTGGAGGGGTTGACCCGCAGGTTGAAGGTCAGGGCTCTGCGCTCAGACCCCTTTTCAGATTCAAATGGGCTCCTGGGGGCTTTGTGCGGGGTCAGGCTCCACCGAGAACCGCATGAAAGGGCCGGGGCGGCCGCGGTGGCTTCAACCCTGGGTGCCAGGAGGAGGGGGAGGACAGGCGGGACCCTCCACTACCCCCAACCCTGGCTGGAGGGGTGTGTGTGTCCCCACCACCACGTCCTGCTGACCCCAGAGCCAAACAGGGTCCCCCCCCTAGGGGCACTCAGCGGGGATGGGGTGCCCGAGGCTGCGCCAGGAGGCTGCGGGGGCTCAGGTCAGGCTGAGGTGGCCTCGGCTCCCCGTTGCCCACCGCCACACCGGGCCCGGCCGCGCTGGCCACCTTGGCACACCCCGGGCAAGGACAGAGCGTGCCGTGAGCTCGGGGAGTGGAGCTGGGGGGGCTCTGGTACCCTGCTGCCTGCCAGGCTGCCAGCATGGCACGGCGCGGTGCAGCACGGCACGGCGCAGCACGGCACGGTGCAGCTGAGGGTGGCAGGACCCCCCCCACACACACACTTTGCCCCCTGCCCACCACGTGCCCCCAGAAACTTGCAGCTCCCCAGGGAGAGCTCCACGTCCCACTCCATTGCTTGCAAGACGTCGCCCTTCTGGCTCATTCCCTGCCTCAGTTTCCCCACTGGGCAGCAGTGTGGGCTACTGGGAAGCTGAGGGGCCGTAGAAACCCCACACACACACCCCCTTGGGCAGCAGGGCCCAGTGTGGGACTGCACCCCATTCCCTGGGAGCGGGTCCTGGGGGGCTGCGAAACACCATCCCAGTGGGTGCCAGGCTGTGCCGGGGCGGGGGGGGGGGGGGGGGGGGGGCACGGGGGCAAAGGCAGGGGGGAGAAACCGGGAGCGCCGGGAGCGGGGAGGGCGGTGGGGACGGCTGGTGATTCATGTGGGATCTGATATCCCGGGAATGCAGGGCAGGGAGCGGCCCTCTCCGGTGGGGCGGGTGGGGGGAGCCGTGGGCAAGGGGGGGGCTGAGGGCAACGGGGGTCGCGTCTCCCTCAGCCCCTCTGCAGGGCTGGGGGCAAAACCATGGCATCGGGGGGGGGGGGGGGGGGCTAAACCGCCTCTCCGTGGGGTGGCCGTGGGGCGAGAGAGAGAGCCCGTGTGCGTGCGGTGACCCCCACTGCCGTTCGCCCACGCGTGTGCCCTCCCGTGCGCGGGGGCTGCGTGTCCCGTGCACACGCGTGTACGCTCGGCGAGGGGGGGGGGGGGGCGTTTGCCGCACGGACACGCGATGGGGGCTCCCTGCGCCGTGCCGTGGGGGTGTGCCGTGGGGCACAGGGCTGCGCCGTGGGGCAGCCGTGGGGTGCTGGGGTGCGGGGCAAGCCCTGCCCAGGGAGCCCCGGCACAGCCGGCCTCGGCCTCCCTTTGTCCTTCGCCCGCGGCAGCGCGGCTGCGGTTCGGCCCTGCAAGGTCACGCGTTCCCGCGGCGGCTGCAGGAGGGTCGGGACCCCCCCGACCCCCCCCTTCCCCCCGGCCATGAGGGCCCCTTCGTCCCCCGCCACCGCCGGCTCCGGAGCAGCTCACGCCTGCCCACGGCAAGCACACGCCCGCCCGCCCGCCCGCCCGCCCGCCGGCAGGATCTGGCCCCAGGAATGCAGCACCCCCCGGCCCCACGGCAAACAGGGGCTGGGGGCTCCGCTCCGGGGCCGGATCCTGCCCAACGGCTGAAAATCAGGGGGTTGACCTAAACCAGGCGTTGGGGTGCGGGTCCCCATGGGGGTACACCGGGGCCCGGGGGGGGGAACAGACAGACGGATGGATGGATGGATGGATGGATGGATGGATGGATGGATGGACGGACGGAGTGGTATCTAACTCCCCAGGAAGCACCGCTGCCGGCAGCTCCCACGTGGGTTAGGGAAAGGGCCTGGCTGCCCCGCAGCCCAGATTGGTGCTAACTGGGATGCCGGTAATCGGGTCAGGGCTGGTGGTGCCGGCGTCTGACTCGCCGGTGCTGCACCGGTACTGGCAGCCAGCTCTCCAGTGCTCCCGGCACCCAGCTCTCCACCGGTGATGGCAGCCAACTCCCCAGCAGCGATGGCACCCAGCTCTCCGCCGGCACAGCCACGAACCCAGCCCTGACCCGGCACATTTTGGCAAGACTCGCTCCATCCTCCTCCATCCCAAAGGCCGCAGGGCAACGGTGGGGGGCAGGGGGGGGGAGCTGCCACCCATCTGGGTCCGACACTGAGCCCGGAAACCTCCCCGAGCCCCCGCGGGCGCCTCTGCCACACCAGACCCTTTCCGGGGGCGTCGGGGCGGCACGAAACGCGCCGGCAGCTCCCGGAGAAGGGGGGGTGGGGTGGGGGCCCTTTTGTGCGTCGGAGTCAGCGGAGCAGCGCGGGGAAGGAGGAATTCCTTCGGAGATCAAACGCCTTCGCCAACTGGACACCGACGTCAAAACAAACCCAGCTCCCACCGCGGGGCCGGGAGCCGCGCGGGGGGAGAAGATCCAATTTCCTCCTTTGTTCCTGGATTATTATTTTTTGCAGGGGGCGAGGAGGCAGGCGTGGGGGGGGGGGGGGGGGGGGGGAGCGGCAGGGAAAGGGCCATAAATCACGGCCTGACAGAAGAGAAAGGAGAAAACGGGGCTGGCCGCAGGTGGGGGTGACCCCCCTGCCCGAGCTGGGACACCCCCCCCCCCCCCCGAGAGCCTGGTCCCTTCCCAGCCAGCTCTGCCGGAGGGTGTTGCTCCCTGACCGCGGCAGCCCTGCGGCGTTGGCCCTCGCCAGGCACCGCGGCGTGGCCGTTTGAGCAGGTACCCGGTGAGCCGAGATCCCTCCAGACAGGAGGAAATGGAGGTTTTATTTACAGCCGGAGCCGTAATCCATCCCCCTCTGCGGCGCCCCGGCTCTGGCCTCGGTGCTTTGCCGGGGTTTTGGATACCCGGCCCGCTTCGCTTCGCCTTTGCCTTCACCCCGATGGAGACGCCGGCCCCGGTGCGTGGGTTGGGAATGCCAAGGACGGCGGCGCGAGGCGCCGCGAAGGTCCTGGCAGCAGCGCTCGGCGCGAGCCCGTCCCCGCGGCGTGGGCACCGCCGGCCGCTCCGTTCGGCATCCGCATCCCGGCGTGGGGTGGCCCTGCCCCGAGGGCACGCTGCGGGGGGACAGGGGGGGCGTGAGGGGCCACCCAGCCCGCTCACACCCCAGCTCCACGCCCTGCCCAATGAACTCTACCCCCGAAGTCAAGGTGAAAGGCACGCTGCCGGGAGACACCGGGGCTGCCGCGGCATGGCCAGGAGGAGAGTTTGGCCCCTGGGTGAAAGGCGAAGGCAGGGTGATATCACGGGGCTGCTCCCGGGTCAAGCACCTTTCCGCACAGCTTATTCCTTCGTTAATGATTAACGGGGTGGCAGCAGCCCGGCGCTGCGCACCCACAGCCGGCACCCACAGCCCACCCCTCCTGGCAGGGCCGGCCGGCGAGCTCGGACGGGTCTGACTTGATTCACCACATTACAAAGGGATTTTATGGGGCTGGAGGCGGCTGGTCCCCGTCCGCCTCCAGCCCTTCGCCGCGTCCCAAGGGTTGCGGTGGCACCCTAGGGACCCCCGGGTGCCGCAGGAGCACCCCGCGGCACAGCCGCGGCCTCGTGCCGCTTGCGGTAGTGAACGACCCCGCTGGGGCTGTTGCCAAGCGGAGGGGATCGGCGATGCCGGGAGCTTGGCCATGGGCCAGGCGCGGGGAATTGCCTCCCATCCTTCCGCCGCGGCCTCGACCGGCATCATGCCACGGCCTCAACCGGCACCACGCCGCACCGAGCCGGCTTGGGGGACTCGGTCCTTGTCCCCAAGGGTGGCAAATCTGCCCCGGGGCTTCTCGTTGGAGCATCCCGCAGCCCCGAGGTCACTCGCCGGGGGACGAGGCCAAGGACCGCGGCCGTGACCGCAGCCCACGGGGCGCCACGGCCCTGCACGCCGCGCTCCCGGGGCCGAGCGAAGGGCTCTGCACCCCAAAGGGGAGGGGGGGGGGGGGTGCGTCTGTGTGTGTGTGGGGGGGCCACCTCCAGCCACCCCCAAACCGCCCGCTCCACCGCGGCTGCCACGCCGCCGGCATCGCCCCTACCCGCACCCGGTACCGCACCGGGGCCGTACCCGCCGCCGCCACCACCGGTACCACCGACCCCCGCAGCACGCCCAGCCCCGGCTCCCGGTGCGGTGCGGTGCGGCGGGGGCTGCCTTGCCCGGTTCCCCCCCGCCGCGGCTCGGGGGAGCGGCTGGGGGGGGGTGGGGGGGGTGGTGCGGCGGGGGGAGGGCGGCCCGGTGCGGCGGCGGCGGCGGGGCCGGGGCCGGGGCCGGGGCCGGGGCAGGACCCGGCGGGCGGCGAGCGGAAGGGGAGGAGGACGGGGAGGAGCATCCAGGGCGGCCACCGCGGCAGCGGCTGAACTTTGCTCTTTCACGGGAGGCGGGGAGAGCCCCGGGGCTCGGCGGAGCGGGTCCCGCCGGACCCGGACCGGGCTGCATGCAGCGGCGGCGGCGGCGGGGCCCGTAGGGGCGAGGGCGGGCCGGGGCAGCGCCGCCTCCTCCTCATCCTCCTCCTCCTCCTCCTCCTCCTCCTCCTTCTCTGCCGGTGCCGCGGAGCGGAGGAGCCACCGGGGGCGGGCAGCGGCGGCCCCCGCATGCGGCCGAACCCCGGGGCAGCCGCCGCGTCCCGGGGGGGGGAGGGATGCGCCGCGCCGCGCCCCGCTCCCGCCGCCGCAAAGTTTCCGTAGGGCCCCCCCGTTAACGGGGGGGGGGGAGCCCTGGGATAGAGGCGGGGGGCGGGGGGCGGGGGGAACCATAAAAAAAAAAAAAAAAAAAAAAAAAGGGGGGGGAAAAAAAAAAAAAAAAAAGGAAAAACCAACATAAAAATCCCAAACCGGCCGCCACCCCCCAAAAACTTGCTCAACTCGTTCCGGGAGGCGCCGGGCGCCGCGCACCGGGCGCCGCTCCATGCGGCGGTGGGGCCGGTGCTGAGCCCCGGGGCCGCGGAGCCATGGCCATGGTGGCCGGTGGCTGGGGCGAGCCCAACGGCGGCGGCGGCGGCGGCGGCGGCGGCGGCGGAGGGGAGGAGGCGGCGTCCCCGGCGGGCGGCGGCAGCGACGCGGAGCACGGCGAGGAGGAACGGGCCGGGGCCCCGGTGGACTGCGTGGTGTGCGGGGACAAGTCCAGCGGGAAACACTACGGGGTCTTCACCTGCGAGGGCTGCAAGAGCTTCTTCAAGCGCAGCATCCGCAGGAACCTCAGCTACACCTGCAGGTAGGGGCTGGGGGAGCGGTGGGGAGGGGGCTGGGGGGACACGACACCCCGGGGGTGGGGGGGCAGAGCCCTGGCCCGGTTGTAGCTCTAAGGGTGGCCCCCGGTGCGGGTCCCCGGCGTGGCTCTGCAGTGGTGGCCCCCGTGGAGCTCCGCGCTGGCCGTGCCCTGGCTGCACGGGTGGCCCCGCTGCAGCACGATCGGGGGGGCCCTGAGGTGGCCGCACAGTGGCCCTCGGGGCAGCTCGGAGGGGGGGGGGGTCCCTCCGGGCTCTGCACCCCACAGAAGCCGTCCCTCTGTCCGGCACATCCCCAGCCCTGGGTGAGATGGATGCTCTGGCTGCCCCATCCCCTGGGCCATGGGTCACAGCCGGCGTCCGTGGGGCGCAGCCGGCGTCCGTGGGTTGCAGCCGGCATCCATGGGGCACCGCCGGCATCCATGGGGCACAGCCAGCATCGTGGGGCACCGCCGGCATCCATGGGGCACCGCCGGCATCCATGGGGCACCGCCGGCATCCATGGGGCGCAGCCAGCATCCGTGGGGCACCGCCAGCATCCGTGGGGCACTGCCAGTATCCATGGGGCACCGCCAGCATCTGTAGGGCACAGCCGGCGTCCGAGCCCTCATCGTGGCCTGGCTCTGCTCCGGCATTAACCGCCGTTCCAGGCTGATGCCTGAAAACACACCGTGGCTCTGAGTCACTTCGGTCACGGCCGCTCTGCCCGGAGAAAGCACCAGTGCGGCAGCCGGTATAATTTTAACCGGAGGTGTCAACAGCCCGGCATGCGGCGGGCGCTGATCCAGCGAGACGCCGGGGAGAGGGGCTGCAGCCCCCCACCAGCCCCCCGTGCTGGGGGCCAGCGCTGCAGCAGATCCAGGCCCACCAGCAGGACCAGGATACGACCCCCTGGGAAGTTTGGAGCTGCGAATAACTCCGGAGTTTCTGTTGGGCTCGGAACGAGCATCGGGCTGGCCGGCACGCGTGGGGGACCCCAGCTCCGGGCTGTTCCCAGGGGGGTGAACGTGTCCGTAGGGGCTCGCTCCCAGGTCTGGATCCACGTACGAGCGCTTCCAGCGGCGTTTGCCTCACCGGCGAGGGTGCTGCGAGGATGGCACCCGCATCCCGGCCACGGGCACCCTGCGGCGGGGGCCGGGAACGGGGCACCCCGCCTCTGCACCCCGCTTTCTCCCCGCCCGAGGTGGGGGGGCCGGCTGCTTTGAGCTTCGTCTGGTGGTGCTGAGCCGCCGCGGGAAGGGAAGGGGCAGCGCTGCTCCTGCGGCGAGAACCATCTCCGAGCCGCCTTGCTCTCGTTTGGGCGGCCTAGATTCGTCCTCCCCCGTGCGCAGCATCTCCTCTCCCGGCAGCTCCCGGCACCGGCGCTGCCAGGTCCCGGCTGACGTCAGCTGAACCGCTCGTGGCCGTGGAGCGGGGCCCTGGAGCTGCCGGCGTGGGGTAGAGGGGCTCAGCTCCCGTTGCCCCCCGCTCCTGCGGCCTCTTCCCCGTCGCCCGCCGTGGAGGCAGAGCGTGCGTCACCCCTGCCCCTGCCTCAGTTTCCCCATCCGACCAGCAGGAGCCGACCCGCGGCCTCAGCCCAGCAGCTGCTCGGGATGTAATGGTTTGAAGATGGGGGATACATATGGCTTTGGAGAAATCCCAGTTTCCCGGAACAAAGGAAAGGCCAAACCAGGGCTCCCCGGGAGAGGGACGGACTCTGCGTCCCAGATGCCCGGCTGAGGTGCCGGGGGTGATGGAGGGGCTTCGCCCAGGCTGTGAGCATCCAAGATTTTATCCTGTGCCTGTCACTGGTATCGGGGCACCTAGTTCAGGTGTTTTGGGGTTTTTTTTTCTTTCCCCCTTGGTTTTCTGCTGGGAAGTGATTTGGTGCAAAAGAAAAAACATTGGTTTTCCAAGTAGGGAGTAAAGTGTTGGAGGGGCCGGGAACAATGCTCCCCCGGCAGCCCTGGCATCTGCTTTGTTCAAGGAGTCAAAAGCAGCATCAAGCCAAGATTGCTCTAATTTGAATATTAAAAGTGAGTTGGATTCAGTTTAGTTCTTGCACTAAATAATTACATGTTCTAATTACATAATTAGCACAGTATACGCCTTTTGTATTCTCACAGTTTCCCAGGTCGCTGCAGCCTATCAGTGGGGAAACTCGCTACGAGGCGCTGAGATGATTTTGGGGGGTTTTTCCTGGTGCTGGGGACGGTGCCCCGAGGCCACGGTGAGGGTCAGCCAGGGCCCCCCCCCCCCCGGCAGGTTTGGGGCCGCGGTGCCTCCCCAGCCACGGCGGCTGATGAAGATGTAACCCGACGTTTTGATTAGCGACCGCTTCTCCGCTGGAATAACTTTTTATCAGCAACACGTTTCAAGAATGTGCGAAGCGCAGTGGTGATGTTCGGGGTGAATTAATTCCGGTTGGAGCGCGGTGGGAATCCCTGCCTGGCTCGCCTCTGGAGTCGTGTAGGGATGAGGAGATTCGTGTCAGGATTCCCAGGCAGAGCCGAGCTGCTGCCGGACGCCGGCGTGCCCCGTCCCTGCCCGCTGCTTTATGTGCCTTGATTTCTCGCCGGTTTGGCCGATAACCCCCTTTCCTCCCCGTTTGCCGCAACAGCTTTTCGGGTGGGAGGCGAGCGCTCCGGTGCCCCCCGCGCCCCACCGTGTCCCTCGGCTGTGGGGGGGGGGGGACCGTGAGCGCGAGTGGCCCCTGGCAAGGGGGGCTGGGGGGGTTCGGATGCTGGGGTGTCGCTCCCCGCCGTGCCGCGGGAGCTTTGGTTGGCTTTGGTGGTGGCCGGTGCCCCGCCGCGTGGTGCAGGGGCTGTCGGGTGCCCGCGGCGCCTTACCCGGAGCGGGACCCGTGTGCCGGGGGGGTGGGTGAGCACGGCCCCCTTGCAGGCTCCGAGGGGGAAAGCATCCCTCTGGCCGGCCCAGACCCCGCTGCTCCGGAGCTGCCGCTTCGCAGCGCTCGCAGGGTCCGGTCGAGGCCAGACGGGAGCACGAAGGATGCGGGGCCGTGGCACCGCCGTGGGGGACCCCGGCAAGTGCTTGGGGGGCCGTGGGGCTCAGCACCGCGGGGGCAGCCCCCTAGGAAATAGTTGAAATTCTTCCCAGGTCTGGCGGTGAGGCCGGGGCAGGGGGGGGTGGGCTGCTCCGCTGCTTCCCACCCCCACGCGTGCCGGGACACGGGGCATCGCTCCCCGGCACCCGTCGTCTCGTCCCTACGGTGTCCCCGAGGGTGGGAGCCCCGCATCCCGGGGGTCTCTCCAGCTTTCCCACAGCCCTGGGCATGGCTGGCATCGCCACCCGGCAGCCCCTGCTGTAGGAGATCGCGGTTTCCATAGCATCTGCGAGCCACCCGGGAGCGCCTGTGCCTGCACGCCGGGGGCCAGCGTGGCACAGCCGTGGCCGGCACGGAGCGGGCTGCGCTCGGAGGCGAAGGGCTTCGCCCAAAAGTGGTGGGGAGGTGGGTGGCGGAGCAGCTCGGTGGGGTGCGGGGACCCCCGGGGAGGTGCGGGGACCCCCGGTGGCATCACGTCGCGCCTTCCCGGCGCCTCATCTGCCCGGTCTTGCCCGCAGGTCCAACCGCGACTGCCAGATCGACCAGCACCACCGCAACCAATGCCAGTACTGCCGCCTGAAGAAGTGTTTCCGCGTGGGGATGAGGAAGGAAGGTAACGGCAACGCCACGGGGACGGTTCCCGAGGGGTCCCGGCGAACCCCCCCCTGCCACAGTGTGGGGCTGCTGCAAGCACCGGCTGAGGGCTCCCGGTGCTGCCGGTGCCCGCTCTGCTCCCACTGCAGCCGGCCGCTCTCCCACCTCTCCGGGAATCCTTTTTGCAGCAAAAATCCCCTTTTTTTGCCCCCTTTTTTTTTTTTTTTTTTTTTTTTTTGTGTCCTCTGTGAATCGCTCTCGGTGCCGGCAGCGCAGGTGGTGTTTGTTTGGAAAAGCCGGAGCCTTGAGCTGATAAGGTGACACACCTGGAGCTGGGACCGGCCCAGTGCCCCAGGCGCGGTGGAGGTCAGCTGGGATGGGCTCCTGGCGCGGTTGGGGCGATGCAAACCCCCCCCCCCCCCTCGCTCTCTGCTCACCCCCCCGTCGCCAGCGCAGGGTTGCGAACCCCAAATAGCTTCCCAGGCTGCCGCCGACAGGGTTTAGCCCAAAAATCTCCAAACCCCTCGCGGCAGGACGGGGCTGCGCCAAGGCCCGGCGCGGGGCTGGAGGTGCCGGGGCTCGGCGTGGGCTCCGCCGCGGTGCTGAGGCCGCTCTGGCGGCGGGTGGCATGAGTGCGAGGAGCAACGGGGGGAAGGATACTGGAAGCAGGACAGTAATTCCCTGCTTTCCAGAGGAGTCGAGATGGCATTATTGCCACTTAGCATGATTTAGAGCTCTCATTTAAGTGGCTCATGAACAGCCCATAAATTAATTACTAGGGACTGAGCAAATAGTGGGCACTAATGGGGGGGGGGGGGGGAGGGGGGGCTGAAAAATGGCTCTCCCTGCGTGCAATTAGAAGGGGGAGTGCCCCAGGGTTAACGACGCTTCCAAGATGGACGTTTTATTTGCAAATAAATGATTGCCGCCATGCGCTGACCTTGGGGAGCGACGGCGCTGCTCGGCTGCGGCGAGCGACGGCGGGGCCGTGGGGCTGGCAGGGCACCCGGTCTGGCGCGGCACAGCCAGGGCCATGGGTCCTGGCAGGAGGGAGGTGGCACGGATGCTGTCCCAGCCCGGCTGTTGGTCGGAGGCCACGGCCAAGCCGTGGCGCCGGCAGCTTGGGAGTCGCCGGTGAATCACCGGGCCGGTAAATAGATTAGCGCCGCTCTTCGCAGGCAGCTCGCCGGCGGGCGCAGCCCGTGGCACGCACCACCTCCCTCTCCCCGAGCTCCTGAAAGCCGCTCATTGTTCCTCGGGGTGGCAGGATCCGGCCTTGCCGGGGCTGCCGGGATGCCGGGTGGGTGGTGGAAGCATCCCCGTCCTTCCTCGCCCTGCATGGGAGCCCCCCAACCCCGGGAGCGGGATGAGGGAGGCAGGAGGATGCAGGAGCAAGCGGACACCTCTTCTCCTTCCCCCCAGCCGTGCAGCGGGGCCGGATCCCCCCCACCCACTCCAGCACCAGCCCCAACACCATGCCCAGCGGGGAATACTTCAACGGGCAGCCGGTGTCGGAGCTCATCTCGCAGCTGCTGCGGGCTGAGCCCTACCCCGCCGCCCGCTACGGCTCGCAGTACGCGCAGCAGGGCAGCGTCATGGGCATCGACAACATCTGCGAGCTGGCCGCCCGCCTCCTCTTCAGCACGGTGGAATGGGCCCGGAATATCCCCTTCTTCCCCGAGCTGCCCGTCTCCGACCAAGTCGCCCTGCTGCGGCTCAGCTGGAGCGAGCTGTTCGTCCTCAACGCGGCGCAGTCGGCGCTGCCGCTGCACATGGCCCCGCTGCTGGCCGCCGCCGGCTTCCACGCCTCCCCCATGTCGGCCGACCGCGTCGTCTCCTTCATGGACCAGATCCGCATCTTCCAGGATCAGGTGGAGAAGCTCAACCGGCTCCAGGTGGACTCGGCCGAGTACAGCTGCCTCAAAGCCATCGCGCTCTTCACGCCGGGTAGGTTGGTGACGCCGCTGGGGTCCATCCCCGGCTCTGCCCCAGGGAGCTGTGAGCCCCCCCGGGAGCATCTGCCCCCCGGTTTCCCTGGGGGTTCGGGGTCCGGAGAGAATCGTGTGGCTCTTGGAGAGGGAGGCAGCAGGGAGTCTCCGTGCCCTGGCACTGCTCCGCCGTGGTGGGCAGCATCTTGGCTGGTCCGTCGGTGCAGGGATGAGCTTCCCCGGGGCGATGGGCTGCGGGAACGGTGCAGGGATGAGCTTCCCCGGGGCGATGGGAACGAGCTGCGGGACCACAAACCCCCCTCTGTGCACTGGAGGGTCTTGGGGAGCCCCGTCCCGCCGTCGGTCCGTGCTCACCTCATGCCACAGAGGTGCCCGGTCCTTCCTGGCGGGGACGAGCCTGCGAGCAGCCCTTTGCAGCCAGAGCCGCCCGCGCCGTGCTGCATCCCCGAATTCGGCGAGGAGAGCAGCCGGGTGGGAGCGTGGAGGAGGAGAGGAGAGCAGCCGGGTGGGAGCGTGGAGGAGGAGAGGGGCTGGGCGGGGGTTCTCTGGGGCTCTTGGTGGGGGGTGTGGGGGTCTCCAAGCCCTGACCCTTCTCCATCCCGTCCCTCTCGCAGACGCCTGCGGCCTCTCGGACCCGGCGCACGTGGAGAGCTTGCAGGAGAAGGCGCAGGTGGCCCTCACCGAGTACGTGCGCTCGCAGTACCCCTCGCAGCCCCAGCGCTTCGGGCGGCTCCTGCTGCGGCTGCCGGCTCTCCGGGCTGTGCCGGCCGCCCTCATCTCCCAGCTCTTCTTCATGAGGCTGGTGGGGAAGACGCCGATCGAAACACTCATCAGGGACATGCTGCTGTCCGGGAGCACCTTCAACTGGCCCTACGGGACGGGGCAGTAGGGGACAGAGCCTCTCCCCTTCCCCAGGGACATCCCCCCCCGCTCCCAGCAGCCGGACCCGGATTCCCTCCAGCGCCCCGAGACGGTGCTGTCCCCACGGAGCCCTGAACTGCACCGGGCCCCCTCGCCCCCGTAGCTGCAGCGGTGGGGGGGATGCTCCCCCCCGACCCCCCCCCCCCCCCCCCCTGCCGAAAGCAGCAGGGTCGTGGCGTTGTCCTCCTGACCCGGCAGGTACTGGCCACGCCACCACGGTCGGACACCAAACTCTGTACCCTGCTGAAGCGGAGCTCCCCGGACAACATCCCCCCCCCCCGGGGTCTCCCCCAGGGACCTTGGAGCATCCCCGGGGCTGGTCCCTGCGTCGGAGCCAGGCTGGACCCCACAGTGGGGGGGGGGAACGACGACACAGTCCCCTGGCTGCCCCTCCAAATCTGAATTTCGGATGGCAGGAGGTGATGGGAACGGGGCGGGCTGGGGCATGCGGGGGGGGGGTGTCCCCCGGCTGCGCAGAGCCATCTTCCAAGGGGTCCTGCTCTGGGAGCCCCTGTCTCTGCCCACCCCCCCCCCCCAGGGCAATCATGGGAAAAGGGTCATTTTAAAGCCCCTTTGTGCCCTGCCCCCCCCCCCCCTCCCGCCCCTGGGCTGTATCCAGCCTCAAGGACTGAAGCGCTGAGCTTGGAGCAGCCCCTCTTTTTTTTGAGGGGGGGGGCTGGGCTCATCCATGCCTGGTCGTGTGTGTGTGTGTGTCCCCCCCCCAACCCCTGCACTTTCTGAAGTATCTCCACTGTTGGGGCATGGCGGGGGGGGGCGGAGGCAGGTACAGGGGAGGAGGTGGGGGGGTACAGGGGTGGCTGAGCGGGGCCGTGCACTGGGCAGGGTGCAAACCAAGTGGTCCTTTTTTGGGTGCTGCACAGCACCCAGCATCCAGCCCTTCTCCCCTGGGCTCATTCCCTGCTGCCTCGCTTGGTGATTTGTCGTGTGTGTGTGTGTGTCCCCCCCCTCCACCGGCCCAGAGCCAGCACCCAGCACCATCCCCACACTGGGGGAGATGGGTGCCAGCAGCCCCCTCCCCACGCTCACTGTGTTCCTGTGCCTCATTATTACTATTTTTAAAGCCAGGTTTGGTGGGGAGGAGGAGGAGGAGGAGGAGGAGGGGGGGGGGGGGGGGGGCGACTAACATTGGGCTGCCAAGGGGTGATGCTGCTGGGGCAGGGGGTTGTCCCAGGGCTGAGTTGTGCCAGAGGTAGGGACACACAGGGAGGGGCGGGGAGGGGGGCAGAGCCACCTCGGAGGGATGGGGGATGCCCCGTGCCCCCCCCCCCTCCCCTGCTCCCCGGGTTCTGCTTCTCAGGGGTCTCCACCGTGCAAACAGACGGAGGCAGGATTGAGCCGGGGATTTGTCATTTAGATTGATTCACTGAAACTATAATCCTTGTTCAATGATACTAAACAAATTAACTGAAGTCAATAAAAGATGTTTCTTACAAGGCCGGGGCTCTGCTGTGAGCGGGAAAGGGGCCGATCCCGCAGCGATGCTGAAGCCCACCCCGGGGTGATGGCGGGGAGAGGGAGGAGAGCGGGAGCCCCCAAAGAAAGCTCAGCCCCGATGAAGGCGTCTAAAATCGGACGGGTTTTGGGAACCCTGGGAATTTGGGGAGGGGGGGGGGGTGGGTGGATCTTGGGTGTTCTTCAATGCAGGGGAGCCCCTTGGGAATAAATCCTGTCGCCCGGGGGCTGCCGGGCAGGAACGGCTCCCGCCGCGGCCCGTCATGCTGGCACTGGTTTAAAATCAATAGATACAGTTTATTTATTTAAAAAAAAAAAAAAAAATTTATAATACACAGTTTCAGCCAGTTCCTTATAAAATATCACCCCTGCCCAGGGCTGCCCCCCAAAGGGCAGCCCCAGCCCCGGGGGCTGCGGGGCTCTGCCCCCCCCCCGCCCTGGGTACCTGGCCGAGGGATGCTCTGCCCCATCCAGGTTTGGTACCCTGACCCCGATGCTGAGGGCTGCGGCCCCTCCCCAAACATATTTACAGCAGCGGGAGGGGACCCGCAGCCCCCCCCCCCGGTGTGCGGGATGGGGAGGCACTGGGGGGGGGGGGGGGGGGGGGGGTACTCGCTCTGGCAGCCCCCTTCCGCCCTGCGCCCTTGGCACCGACGTCGCGGGGTGGCTCTGAACGGTGGGTTTGGGGGTTTTTTATACAAATAAAGGCACAAAATGCAGCAAAGTCTTTGGAGGGGGTGGGTGAGGGAGCCCCGTAGGGACCCCCTTGTGCCCGCCCTGCCGTGATGGGGGGGTGGGGGTGGGGGGGTGGGCACAGGCTACCCCCGCACCTTGTCGTAGTCGCTCACCATCCTCTTGATGTGGAAGAGTTTGTTGCGCAGGGTTTTGGTCTCCAGCTTCTTCGTCTGGTAGTCGGGGCTCTGCGAGGCAGCACAGGAGCGGCCTCAGCTGCGCGGGCCGTGGGGAGGGGGCTGCAGCGGGGGGCGGGGGGCACGGGTTCCATTCCCAACCCCCCCCCCGCCAGCTGCAGCACCCCAACCCTGCCCCGCTTCAGCCGAAACGGAGACCGGCCGCACACTCACCCGCTTCAGGTCCTTCAGCCTGTTGTACTCCTCTGCCACGTCCTGCGAAGGGAACGGGGCGGGGGGGACACGGGGGGGTCATAACCAGTGGGCACCATGGCCGGGGGCCACGAGGGTGGGCACCCCATGGGGACAAGTGCTGCCCTGCACCATCCCTGATGCCCTGCAGCGTCCAGCCCCAATGCCCCGCAGCATCCCAGGGCCCCACAGGATCCATCTCCAACACCCCACAGCATCCCAAAGCCCCACAACATCCATCCCTGATGCCCCACAGCATCCCAACGCCCCACAACATCCATCCCCGATGCCCCACAGCATCCCAACGCCCCACAACATCCATCCCCGATGCCCCACAGCATCCCAGGGCCCCACAGCATCCATCCCCGATGCCCCACAGCATCCCAACGCCCCACAGCATCCATTCCTGATGCCCCACAGCATCCCAAAGCCCCAAACCATCCATCTCCAGTGCCCCACAGCATCCCAAGGCCCCACAGCATCCATCCCCGATGCCCCACAGCATCCCAAGGCCCCACAGCATCCATCCCTGATGCCCCACAGCATCCCAAAGCCCCAAACCATCCATCTCCAGTGCCCCACAGCATCCATCCCCGACGCCCCACAGCATCCATCCCCGACGCCCCACAGCATCCCAAAGCCCCAAACCATCCCAAGGCCCCACAGCATCCATCCCCAATGCCCCACAGCATCCCAGGGCCCCACAGCATCCATTCCCGATGCCCCACAGCATCCCAGGGCCCCACAGCATCCATTCCCGATGCCCCACAGCATCCCAAAGCCCCAAACCATCCATCTCCAGTGCCCCACAGCATCCAAGGCCCCACAGCATCCATCCCCGACGCCCCACAGCATCCCTCCTTGATGCCCCACAGCATCCCAACGCCCCACAGCATCCATTCCTGATGCCCCACAGCATCCATTCCTGATGCCCCACAGCATCCATTCCTGATGCCCCACAGCATCCATTCCTGATGCCCCACAGCATCCATTCCTGATGCCCCACAGCATCCATTCCTGATGCCCCACAGCATCCCAAAGCCCCAAACCATCCATCCCCAGTGCCCCACAGCATCCCAAGGCCCCACAGCATCCATCCCCAGTGCCCTGCAGTGTCCCAGCAGCCCCAGGACATCCCTGCGGCTCCCAGAGAGCCCTCACCTGGTACTGGGGACTGTCCTCGGAGATGCTGTCGAGCTGTTTGCTGAGCTGGTTGAGGCGGTCGTTGACGCCGTCCATCTCGGCGCAGAGCTGCTTGTAGCGCCTCAGGTCCGTGTCGAACTCCTGCTTGTACTTCTGGCGGGCGCCGTCCGAGGCGATGGGGGGGTACAGGCTGCGGGAGAGGGGCAGGATCAGGCCCCGTCGGGGCGGGGCTCTGAGTGCAAGGTGGACGGCGGGGATCCCAGGGCTCCCACTTCACCTGGCCCACTGGTCCTGGTCCCGCTCGTCCCCGGACTCCACGGCCGTGGTGTAGTCGGTCTCGTACTGCGACTCGTCCAGCTCGGGGTTGCGGCGGCGGCGGCGGCCGCGGCGGGCGGGGGGCTTGGTGGGCTGCTCCCGCGCCGCCTTCTCCTCCGCCGGGCTGGGGCTGCCCGCCCGGTCCGGCTGGTCGCTGCGTGGGGACGTCAGCCACGTCGGCACGGGGGGGGACAGACACCCAGGGTCTCCCCCACCCTGAGCCCTTCCAGCCCCCCCCCCCCGGCATCCCTCCAGCCACTCACCCCCGGCTGCTGTAGGTCCCGGAGGGGTAGTACCCGTTCTGGGGGGGGTAGCTGTAGGAGGGGGGGCTGTAGGGCGGCGCGGCGATGGGGCTCGTCGGCTTCTCCGAGTAGGCGAGCGTGGCCGTCTCGTCCTGCACGCTGGCCCCGTCCGCCACGTTCTTCACCTGGAGCGGGGACAGGAGCTCAGCCGCCCGCCGGGACAGCGGGGACACTCACCCCCCCCCCCACTCCAGCAGGGCACGGACCCACGGCCCCCCCCCCCGGCACACGGGGACACCCGTGTCCATCCCACGGGGAGGGAGACACCCCGGAGCAGCCGTGGCAATCCCGCCCGGCAGGGACGGGGACGGGCAGGGGGATAAGCCCCAGCAGAGCTGCAGTGGGGTGACCCGGGGGTGGGGGAGCCCCCACGGGTGGGCAGAGCAGCGTTTGGGGAGGGGGGGAGGCTGCAGGACGTGCCCCGGAGAAGCACCCACAGACCCCAGCGTCGCAGGGGACGATGCCACCGCGGGGGGGGGTGGGAGTGGGGGGTGTCCCATTGGGGGACCAGCACAGATGGACACGCAGCTCGGGGAGGCAGGGGGTGAAGTCCTGGCACCCCGCTCTGCACCCCCAAGGTGACACCTCCCCGTCCAGCATTGCCCCCCGCTCCACCCCGGACCCCCGCTGCTGCCCCGGCACGGCCAGGGGCTCCTCAAGGAGGACGAGGACGTGGGGCGTCCGTCCGTCCCTCCCTCCCCCTTCCTTCCTGGCCTTTGTAGGTTGTTTGTGACGGAAGCCGGTCCCTGCTCCGGGATGGTGGCCCTGGGGACGTCAGCTCTGAGCTCCGGCCAGCGAAGCCACTTCCTCCGGCACTTTCCCCCCCCCCACTAACGAAGACGTGGTTAATTGGGGGCTACTCCTGGCCCGGCTCTGCCTCGACGGGGCCACCAGGTGAGCCAGCCAGCGTGGGGACATCCAGCGTGGGGACAACCACGTCCCAGCAGGACGGAGGCAGCAGCACCCGCCGGCTCATGCCTGCTCGAAGGTCACCCATTTATCTCGGTCCCAGCCATAAACAGGGAACAAGGCGTCCCAAGAGGGTTTCACACCCCGGTACCTCCCCACCGCTGCGTCCCCACCGAGGGAGGACGTGTCACCGGTGGGTGACCCCATCCCAGCTGGGACGGCGGCACCCAGCAGAGCGGAGACCTCCCCCCTAAAAGAGGCAGGTGAGGGGGAGCCTGGGGTCCTGATCCCCACCCCCAGCCAGCCCAGCCCCTGGCAGGCCAGGAAACGCTTTACAAGGGAGGGACTTTTAACCAAAATAAATAAACCAGAACAAAGGTATTTCTGCAAAACGCAAAATAAATATTAGACCTACGCACAGCGGGAGGCGTGGGGACGCGGGCCCAGAGCGGAGCCGAGCTTTCCGGGGCTTGAGGCTGTTGTGCTCGACTTTGGGACAGCACGGAAGGGTTGGGAGAGATGTGCCCACCCTGGGCTCCAGTGGGGAGCCCAGTGCCCGATCCCCGCCCCCCCCCCGCCCCCCGCCCTGCTCCAGGCTGCTCTGGTCCCACAGGGATGGGGAGGAGGATGGGATGGGGATGGTGACAGGGACCCCCTCATTGCTGCCCGCTGTCCCAGCTCTTCGGCCAGGGTACGGCAGCACCCCGAGAGCCGTGCTCCGGGGTGGATTTCAAAGGCTCCTTCCCCGGGAGATGCTGCAGAATTCCCGCAGCCTCCCCAGGCACCAGCTCCTGCGGAGACACCAGCTGCGGAGCAAGGGACAGGACAGGGCACGTCCCGGCACACGGTGGGGCCAGGCTGGGACCAGCAGCTCCCTGGGGCCGAGCTGCAGCGGGGTGGGGGGGGACACACTCCCCAGCATCCCCCACCCAAGGGACACGGGCTCGTTCGAAGCCTGAACGGCGCCGGTTTGGCTGCCGCAAAGCCCCCGTCTCCCTCCGCAGCAGCGGGGTGGCACAGCCCCACGGGGCCAAGTTAATCATTGCCAAGACCGAAACCAAACGGTGGTGACGGGGCCGTGGCTCACGGCCGGTGTCCCCGAGCGTGGGGCGAGCAAAAGGGGCGAGGACCTGGAGCCTCCTGGCACCCGGCCCATCAGATCCCACCCTGTTTGTCTTTCAGGGAGTTCGAGACCAGCTCGACCAGCCCAGCGCCCCGTGGAAAGCCTCACGGTGCCGGGGAACGGCACCGGCTGGGGGGAAAAACACCACGCGGTGACAGGGAGGGACCCGGCGAGCACCGGGCACGGCGTCGCACCGGTGGCGATAACGCCGCGCCCCGGGAGCTGCCAGCTGCGGTGGGCAAACACCGGCACGGCACAAGCTGGGCAGAAAGAGGCTTCTGGCACAAAGCCCCGGCCAGGCTGGGAAAGGGGAACGGCACGGACTCGGCGCAGCCCCTGTGCCCCGGGGGGGAGCCCCGGGGGGTCCCCACGCAGCCCCTCCGCCTCGCCCCAGCGCTGCCTCGGGCACGTCCAGCCCCGCTGATGAAGGATGCTCGGGGGGGAGGGGGGGGTGGGAGGCAGGGGAAGACCCCCGCACCCAGCCCCGGGTACCCACCGGCACCCCCAGCCCCCGCTCGGACTCACCCACTCCTCCACATTGGGACCCTCCTGGACCACCGGCACCTTGTCCCAGTAGATGTTTGGTTTCCCGTACTTCCAGATCTTGCTCCGCGTCTTGTGAGCGAAGAAGCAGATGAGGCAGAGCAGGATGACGATGAGGAACCCGCAGACGATGGCCACGGCCTGGAGGGAGGAAGGATCTCAGGGTGGGGGTCCCGCAGGGCTGCATCCTGGGGTCTGCGTACCCCACACCTCCCTGCGCTGAGCGGGAATTGCTCCCCTCATCCCAAAACCCTCCCGATGCCGGATCCCTCATCATGGGGGGGGAAGAGAGGAGCAGGACGCCCCGTGCCCAGGCAGCCGGGAGGGAGCCACCAGGGGTTTTGAGAGCTTTGGGGACCAGCTCAAGCAACGGGGAGAGGGTTGGGGGGGGGGATTTTCCCCACAGCGGCAGAAGTTTGGGGCTCGGGGAGCAGCTGGCACCCTCCGGCATCTCCACGCAGGACCCCAACCCTGCTGCCGGCTCAGCCACGGGCCGGTTCCCGCACCGCACGGCCGGGTCCTTGCCCGGATGGTCTCCCCACCAGCCAGATCCCTGCAGCTACACCGAAATCGGGGCCGGGCGAGGACGGGTTAGACCACGCTTGGCCTTTACCGGGAGCAGGAGCAGCCCGGGCGCTGCGGCCCCCCCCCCCCCCCCGCTTCTCAGGGCGCAGGAATGCGGCACAGCCAGCCCAGCCGGCTGGGAACCAGCAGCACCAGTCCCTGCCCATGTGCCACGCAGGATCCCCGCCGCCGGTCCCAGCCGAAACTGGGGCTGACGGACTTTGTTTTGAGGGCTCTCGCTGCCCTACTGACCCCTCCGTTGGGCTCCCGAGCCAGGCCGGTAGCATCACGGGTCCTTGGGGAGCGCTGGCACCCAGCTGGCACCCTGACCCCGCACCCCGGCACGCGGGGCCGGCCCTTGCCCCAACCTTGTTCAATTAATTTTACGACCGGCGAGACCAAAGTACCAGACACGGTGTCTGCACGGGGACAAGAGCCCATCCCCTCCCCGAAACTCCCCAGCACCAGCAGCCCGGCTCGCCCCCCTGGTTCCTCCCGGAACAGCCAGGCTGGGATCCGGCACCAGCAGCCACCCCCTGCCCTCTGCAGCTGCAAAATGGCAACTGGTACCCCCAAAACCATCACAGACGGAGGGGAAAACCCCGGCTGGACGGGCACCCGGCACTGCCCACCCATCCCAGGGGCGGGATGCGCGGCCGTGTGGATGCTCTCCCCCCGGCCGCGCTGCACCGGGTTTGAAGCAGAGCGAGGGGCTGGCTCAAAGAGGGGGGGTCTGGCCGGAGCTGGGGTGCACCCTCACCTCCTGGGGGTCCACGGTGCAGTAGTGGTAGAGGTACTGGTTGGTGTAGCTGCTGCTGTACATCTGGCTGCACATGGTCAGCAAGGGGTTGTAGTAGTAGCTGCCGGTCATCTGCGCCTGGGGGTTGACCCCCACGATGTAGACGATGGAGGCGATGAGCATGACGAAGGCCAGCACGGCGCTGGCCACGAGGACCACCAGGTAGAAGCGGCGGGAGCGGGAGCCGCTCGATTTGCTGACGCTGGCCACGAAGAGCCCCAGCTGGGCTAGAAAGCAGAGCACGGCCATGGCGATCATGAAGCCGTTGGCCGCCCGCGGGTTGGTGACCCCGCCGTAGTAGCCCCCGTAATTGTAGCCGTAGCTCAACCCGCTGCCGTAGTAGCTGGGGCCGTAGAAACCCCCCAGCCCGTTGCCGTAAATCCCCCCGAAGCCGTAGCCGTACTCCCAGGCCAGGGTGGAGGCCACGCAGGCGAAGATGGCGATGCAGAGCAGGATGACGATGGCCTCCAGGATCCTCACCACGCCGGGCGGCGAGGTCCACTTGTAGAAGTGCTGCGGCACGTCCTCGATGTAGTAGGACCCCGGCGGGGGCGAGCGGGCGCCGTAGTCGTAGCCGTAATCGCCCGTGGGCGGACCGTAGCCGGTGGGGGGGCCGTAGCCCGTGGGGGGCCCATCGTAGGACTTCTTGCTGAACATGGTGGTGGCGGCGGAGAACCTGGCGGGGAGACGGACGGAACCGTCGGAGCCGGTCGCGCACCGGGAGGTGCCGGCACCGGCGCTGCGGCCGTGCGAGGAGGCGCTTGCCGGGTTTCTACGTCTCCGCACGCCCGGCGGGGACTTTGGTCCGATGGCACCAGCCCGACGGCACCGTCAACAACCGCCCGCCCGTGCCCGACGCCGCGCCACCGGAGTCATCGCCGCTCATGGGGAAACTGAGGCACGGGGAGGAGAAGTGACTCACCGAGTATCTCCCGGCAAAAGCTGCCAGGTCGCGCCCCAGCCCTGCCCCACGCACAAGACCCTGCCACGCCGCCAAGCCCCCGCCCTGGCGCCCCCCCCGCCCCCCCCCAACCGCGGCCGCCAGACACTGCCTGAATGAATTGGATTGTTTAAATTCTAATTAAAACAGAAAACCTCTTACCCAAGGCTAGCGCTAACCCCGAGCGTTCCTCTGTAAGCAGATCTGGCTGGATTTAAAAAAAAAAATAATAATAATAATAATACAGGGCACGTTAGCAACTCCCCAGTGAAAAGTGGCAAATTGGTTTTGAAAAATTCAGGGTTTTTTCGATGTGGAGACCCCCCCAGTGCAGAGACCCCCCCCCCCGACGTGAAGGGGGGAAACCTGAACCCTCATGGGAAACCCAACCCGGCGGTGCCAGGGCTCAGCGGGCAGGATCAGGCCCCTGGGCTGGGGGGTGGGGTGGAGGGGTTGGCACCCCTTGACCCACAGCAAGGGGGGCGCCGGGGGCTTGGGGTGCAGCCGCGGTCCCGGAGGTGCCCCCGGGGGGGGGGGTCCTGGGGTGCCCAAGCCAACCTGCCCCCCCGCTTCAGGGGGTCCCGACCTGCCCCTGTAAATCCCCAAACCCACCGACCCCGGCCGGTTAAACCCCCGGGGCCGCGGTCTGACCGCCCCCCGCCCCACCGGAGACCCCCCCTCCCGGAGAGGGGCTCGGGGCTCGGGCTCCGGTAACCGGTGCCGGCGGGGAAGAGACGCAACCGGGGACTTCGGGGGTCCCGGTACGGAGCGGGCAGAACGACCCCTGGTCCCCCCTTCCCCGCGAGAAGCCGCCTCTCGCTTTCCACCTGCCGGGGCTGCGGCTCCGGGAGCCCCGGTACCGGCGGGGACCCCGGTGAGGAGCCCGCTGGAGACCTCGGTACCGGTGGGAACCCCGGTGCCAATGGGGAGCCTAGTGGGGGCCCCGGTGGGGACCCCAGTGCCAGTGGGAACCCCGGTGCCGCTGGGGACCCCGTTGGGGATCCCGGTGCCAGTGGGAACCCCGGTGCCGCTGGGGGACCCCGGTGGGAAACCCGGTCCCGGTGTTGACCTCGGTACCGGTGGGGGACCCCGGTACTAGCGGGGACCCCCGGTGCGCGGAGGAGCGGTGGGGAAGGACCGACCCCCCCCCCGCCCCTGCCCTCCCCGTGCGCGGCGGGGAGCGGGGACCCCCGGTGCGCGCCCTCCCCCCGGCCTCCCCGTACCGGGAGCTCGCTCGCCCCCCCCGGTACCGGCACCGGTACCGAGGGGGTCCCGCCGGCCGCGGAGCCACTCACCTGCCCGCGCCTCCGCCTCTTTGTTCACCTTAAAATGGCAGCCGCGATCGGCGGCGGCCGCTGCTGGAGACCGGCCCCGGTTTCCGCCTCCGGGGAGGGGTGGGATGGAGCGGGCGGGGGCGGGGGGGGCAACCCCGGGGGCCGCCCCCGCCCCCGTTGCCGGTTCCCAGCGCCGCAGCCCCCGGGCGGCTCCGTCCCGGCACCTCCGGGGGGAGGTTGGGTAAATTGCGGGGGGGGGGGGATGTTCACCCCCCCAAGGGCGGAGCCCCGCAGACCCCCGGGGTGCCTCAGGGTTTTGGGGTCGGGGGTCTGCTCCCTCCCCACACCACCCTCGTGATGTGCCCCCCCCCCCCCGCGCCGTTGTTTTCCTGGGGACGGGTCCCATGGATGCTGGGGGGCGGGGGGGGGGGGGGACACACGGGACACGTGTTTGCCGGGTGCCCCCAAGCCGCTGCGGGTGCCCCAGGGTGCGCATTAAGGCACACCCCACCCCCCACCGCACCCCACCCCCCCCCCACCCCCCCAAAAAAAGACCAACAATTAACAAACCATCACCGTGTTTTAATAAAATCAGTTGCAGCCACTTCTGCGGCTGCACCCGCTGCCCCGGGTGGGTGCCCCCCCCCCCGCCCAGTTCACACGGGGTGAAGTGGGGGCACAGCCAGCAGCCTCCCACGCCGGGACAGGCAGCCCCCACCCAGCCCCCATGGGGATCCGGGGGGGCCTTGAGGGTCCCCAGGGCACGGAGCAAACCCACGGGACCCCAAACCCAGTAAATACGAGGAGCCCGTGGGTTTGCTCCCCGTGCCCGGGGGGGTGCAATGGCTGGGGGGGGTTGGGGGGGCACTGGGTGCATCCCTGCAGCATCACCACCCTCCTCCCCAGCTCCCCAGCACCCAGGCCCTGGGGTGCCTCCCCCCCAACCCGGGGGTCACCGTCCCACGGCGCGGGGTGCCGGCCGGGGCGCAGGCTCAGAAGAAGACGGCGCCGTCGCGGGTGTCGCGGTCGTACTCCTGGATCCGCGCCTTGAGGTGCGTCAGCTTCTGCTTCAGGTACTCGCAGCGCCGCTGCTTCTCCAGGAAGGCCGAATCCTGCCGGCCGGACCGCGCTCAGCCGGGACAAACCCTGCCACGGCACCCGCCGTGCCCTGGGGACACCCCCCCCCCCCCCCCCACCCTGAGCCTTGGGGGACAGGGGGAGAGATGCCGCGGGGAGAGGCCGTTGGCTTGCAGCCCCGCTGGATGCTGAGCTTTTCCCTTGCTCACCCTCTTCTTCCTCACGTACTCGTGCCAGACGTGGGCCACCCTGCTCCCACCCTGTGGGGCAGAAAGACACAGGACCCCCAGGCTGAGCGTGGCCCTAACGAAGCGGACAAGCCCAGGGTGGGGGGACACGCCTGGGGGCAACCGGCCTTCCCGCAGCGCCGTGGGGTGAAAACCTCGCCCAGGGCGTAGCCGAGAAATGCCACCGCCACCGCTCCTCGGTTTTCCAGCAGCTGCCGGGGGCCTTCGGGCACAGCTCGTGCCGCAGGAGCCTGGGTGTCCCTCCGGTCCCCCCCCCTCCAAGTGCTACCACCTCCCCCCCCCCCCCCCCAATCCCTGCAGAGACCCGCCAACTCATCGCACCCAACGCCGCGCTCGCAACGTCTGCCCGCAGCCGGCGCCCACCAAGGGACCCACCGTCCTGCTCGCGGCGTGCTGGGGCAGCCGGCCCATCGCCGCCTCCAGCTCGCCCAGCCTCCGCCGCACGGCCCGGACCTCCCCGAGCAGCTCCATGTACTCGGCCAACTGGTCCTGGAAGACGCCCTTGTAGCCCTCCCGCTGCCGGGGGCTCCGGATCGCCGGGTACCTTCTGCACCGCCACGAGGCTCAGGGTGCCGCCCGCGGCGCAGGACCCTCTCGGTTGGGTGTCGTGGGTCCCCGGGGCTCTGCGACACCCCGTCCCGTGGCCGTCCCCATCCCCACGGGGGTCACTTACGCCACGTAATCCGGGACGGCGCGTGGCCGGGGTGCCAGCCTGGGGGGCACGGAGCTGGCCCCCGGCTTTTCCCCCTGCTGGGCACAGGGGACCCTCCCCGAGGGTCTCCCCAAGGGCATCAGCTCGTCCTCGAAGACGACGTGCCTGGCTGGGGCTGGCGAAGGCTTCAGGACACAAGGGAGGGGTGTGAGGCTGCGTGACCCCCCCCCGTACCGTACCGGGGGGCACCAGGGGGACACCACTGGGGCTGTCCCCGCTCCCGGGGATGGTGGGACTCCCAGGGACCTCCCGGTGCTTCCCGACCACCGCGCGCCTCCGCATCTGGAGGGACGGGAGGCCGCTGGCCAGGCAGAGCAGCACGGTGAGGAAGAGGAAGATGAGAGCGGCTGCCTGCGCCCCGGCTGGGCGGCAGACGCCGGCGAGAAGGGGACCGTGGCACGGCCCCAGGAGGATGGCGGGGAGCAGCCAGGCCTGGCCAACAGCCCCCAGCCCCCCCCCCGCAGCACCCCCCAACCGGGACTCCACGGAGGCGAATCGGGGGCCGAACGCCTCCAGCCCAGCCTGGGGGCTCAGCACCCCTGCGCCCAGCTCCGTACCCGGCAGCTCCGGCTCCTCGGTGGGGCGGCCGAGCTCGGCCATCGCCTCCCAGCAGCTTCGGGGTGATGATGGGGGTCCCCTGGGTGTATCCGGCAGCTGCTTCGCTTCCCAGTCTCCGGGCTGGGCCCCGCTGGAGGAGAAACCCCCTGAGATGAGCGGGGATGGGAGCGAACCCCGCAGCCGGCCGACCCGGGTCCTGGTGCGACATTTTCACGTGCCTCAGTTTCCCCCCGCGGGGCACACTGGCAGCCTGGCCCCAAGCTGCCTTCGCTCCCCATTGCTCCGTGGGGATTTACAAGCGCCCACTGCCATGGTGTGAGCTCCAACGTGGGGATGTCACCTCCCCACTGCGCGCACAGCCCAGGGCCGCCATCCCACCCGCGTCCCCCACAACCTGGGGCTGGAAATACCGGTGGGTGAGCGGGAAAGCACCCGCTGCTGCTCCCAGCACCCAGGCTGGGCAGGAGCAGGGACCCGCTGGAGCCCCTCCGGGCAGGAGGAGGGGAAGGGTCCCCGCTGCATCGCTGCCGGCCACCCCCACCGCCACCAAAGACCCCGCGGATGCTGCTGTGCCACCCATGTCCCCTCCTTGTCCCCACGCCAGCCCAGGCAGGACAGCGTCTGGCCCCCCGCGCCTCCGCCACCGGCGTTACCTGCCCGTCTCATGGCGGGACGCGGCTCTGGGGGTCACCACGACGTCCCTCGGCCACCACCCCGCCACCGCTGCCCGCCACCGCCAAGCACCAGCGGTTAAATATTAACGGCAACGCGCCGCCCCGAAGCACGGCACGGGGCCCTGCGCCGGGCACGATCCGGCCACTGCCCACCCCAGCCTCCCCCCCCCCGCCCGCCCGGTGCCCGCTGGGGGCCGCATCCTGCACACCCCCCCCCCCCCCCCATTGTGCAGGGCCCCAGCACCAGGGCCTGGTTTTGGCTTCGCAAAGGGCTGGGGCTGAGCGACACCCACAGCGCGGGGCTGCGTGCGGGGTGTCTGGGCACCCCCGGCACGGCCCAGGGGGGCTCTGAGCCTGGCCCCATCACCCCTGGCCCCCCATTCGCTGCTATGAGCCCCCCCCCAAAATTTGCCCCAGCACCAGCAAGTGGGTGGGTGGGCGGGTGCTGCAAGCTCCCAGCCCTCCCCGTGCACCCCCTGGGGGGTTTGGAGCCCCCCCCCATCACCCCCATCCTCCCCCTGCAAGGTTCCCAGGATGGCGGGGAGCCTCTACAGCAGGGGAGCCTCAAAGGTCCCCCCAGAGCATCCCCCCTCCCCCACCGAGACCCCCTCCCACAGGGCAGGGGTCCCGCTGCCACGAGCAGAGAGCGACGCGTCCAGTTCAGCCTCCTTTAATGTGCGCCTCAGCCCCCCCCACACACCCCCCCGCCCCCCCCCGCCCCCCACACTGAGGGGTCCGGCTGGGAGCAGGACCAGCCCCAAGGGGACTCTGGGTGACGGGGGGGGGTTCCCGGCAGAGGGTCCTTGCCCACCCCGCTGGGAGGGGGCTGGGCTGAATATTGCATCCAGGAATCTCACAGCACTTTACAATGGTCGGTACCGGTGTGTGTGTGTGTGTCTCCCCCCCCCCCCCACCCCGCGCCCACTCCCTCCCTCCCCCCACCCCCCCACCCCATTTTACAGATGGGGGAAACTGAGGCACAGAGAGGTGACGTGACTTCGCCAAGGTCACTTCATGGCAGAGCCAGGAACAGAGCACCCCCTCCCCACACCCGCCCCAAAATCCTCAACCCCCCCCCGGGGGGGGGGGGGGGGGGGGCTCAGCCCTGCTCTTACCATGGGGGTCTGCCCCCCTGCCTCCGCACAACACCCCAGGTGTGTCCCCCCCCACCCTGTCCCTAACCTTCCCCCCCCTCCTACACCCGGGGGGGGGGGGGGCAGCCCCCAGACCCCCTCACCCGAACACTCAGGGCTCCTGGCTTCTCCCTTCCCTTCCCTAACAACACCCCCCCCCCCCCAGCTCCTGGCCCCCCCCCCCATCCCCAGGGGTGCTCCATCCCCACTTGGTGCAGTGGCTGCTGCCTATCTCCCCCCCCACCCCGCACCCCCTACCCCCACCCCCCAAAAAAAAGCCCTCCTGGAGGTCAGGGCTCACCTCCCACCCAGCCGTGGGGGGGGGGCATGGGATGGCCTGGGGGGGTGGGGGGTGGGGTGAGGGGAGGGGGGCTCCAGCCTCACTCCAGCACAGTGAACGCAGGAAATTTATACAGGGCTTTACAGAACAAAGCTACTGAAATCAGCCACACGATGGCCAGACATAAGGGGGGGGGCCCCCAGCGCCCCCCGACCCCCCCCCCCCCCCCCCCCCCCCCAACGCCCTTCCCCAACCCCCAACCCCATCACCCACTGTCCGAGGAGGTGGGGGGGCAGTCGAAGGGGACCTAGGGGGTCGGGTCGGGGTGCAAGGGGCCGTGGCGGAGCAGAGGCGGGGGGTCCAGCTCCCCAGGAGCTCCCGCTGCTGCTGCCCCAAGGCTTGGCTGACCAGGCCCGGCAGCGCCAGCAGGCTCAGCCCCAAGGCCTCCATCTTGCTCTCCAGAGCTCCCAGGCGCTTCTCCAGGTCCTCGTGACGCTCCTGCAGCTCCGAGACCATGTCGTACATGATGTTCTGGGTCTGAGGGGAATTTTTTGGGGGGGGTGGGGGTGGGGGGGTGGGAGCAGGGAGGGGATGTAGGGGGGGGGGAGCGGGGAGCTCAGCACCGGGAGCCCCCTTGCAAAGTGGGGCGGGGGTGGGGGGTGTCCGTCCCCCCCCCCCCCCCCCGCCCCGGATCCCACCCACGCCGGCATCGCGCTCACCTTCGCCAGGTCCACCAGCGTGTTGGCCTGGTCGTTCAGCTTCCGCTGCTCCATCTTGACGCTCCTCACCTGCGGAGACACGGGGTGGGGGGGTGGGGGGGGGGTGGGGGGGGTGGGGTGGGGAGCGGGGTCAAGGTCAGCGTCGAATACTGGGCCGTACCCGTTAGCGGGATTCTTTGGGTTACACAGCAATCTAGGCCGTCATCAAGCAACAATATTTTCACCAAGATTTCCTTCACCCCTTCCCTCAACGCAGCCCCCCCCCCCCCCCCCCGCCACTCCCAGCCCCCAGCATGCAGCCACCCCCAACCCCCCCACCCCTGCAAGCACAGCCTCTGCCCCTCCATCCTCGCCCCGGGGAAGGAGGCGGGGGGGCACTGCACCACCATGTCACGTGTGTGTGTGTGTGTGTGTGTGTGTGTGTGTCCCCAATTTTGCCCATGCACACGGGAGCAGACGGAGGAGAGGAGCAGCCCCGCGGGGCGACTTACTTCTGAGCTCTGCAGGGACGGGGCAGAACAGAGACAAAACACAACAGCAGGTTTAATACCACCACGAAGAGCACAGGGAGACGACAGCAGCCGCAGCACGGGGTGGGTGTGCCCCCCCCCGGTGTCCCCCACCCCAAGCCAGGCACCCCTTGGTTCGCCCCCCCCCCCCTGCCCCCTGCACCCCAAAGCAGGAGGCTCGCAGCCCCCAGCCCTGCTCCCGGACGGCAGGCACGGTCACATCAAACCTCGTCGATTGGGTACCCCTGGGGTCGCCCCGGCATCATCGGGGTCCCCCCCCACCGGGAAAGCACCCCCTGCAGTGGGGATGGGGACAAGGGACGGGGGACGGGGACCACCTGGCTCCCAAGCCAGGGGTCCAGGCGGCGCAGAAGGGGAGGAAGCGCCCCCCATCTCCTTCGGGAGCCACGACTGGGGGGAAAAAAAAAACCTCCTCGTAGGAAGCAGGTAAAGGTTTGGCACTTACTGATGGATGGCTTGGAGGAACTTACGCTGGTGTTTCCGAACTTTGGCATGGTCGATCTTCTTCACCAGCTTGGTGTGTTTGTAGATGAGCCACGTTTCCCTGAGTACGTTGGCAGCAGCATTTTTCACCTGGGTGCAACAGGGCGCGGGGCTCAGGGCCGGAGAGGGCTGGTCCTGAGCCCCGGCGGTGCCGTGTCTGATGGGGCTGGGGGTGGCACTGGGAGGGTGGTAGTGGGGGGGGGGGGGAGGGGTGGGGTCTCACCCGCTTCGTTAGCTGCGTATCCATCATGAAGTTGTGCACGTGTTTTTCCGCTTTGGTGAGCTCTAGCTTTCTGGCAACGACGGCGACGACCAGAGCGGTGCAGCCGGCGCCCTGCGGGCAGAGCGTCCCCGCGGTGAGGGCAGCGGCAGAAGCCGGGGGTGCAGAAGTCGTGGGTGTCCATGTGGGTGTCGTGTCATCCCCCCCCACCACACACACACAACCTGCCCCCCCTCCCCGGCGCTCACCATGATGCCGGTGAGCAGACACACGCCCTTCCCGCAGTAGGTGTGCGGCACCATGTCCCCGTAGCCGATGGAGAGGAAGGTGATGGAGATCAGCCACATCGCCCCCAAGAAGTTGCTGGTCACCTCCTGCTTGTCGTGGTACCTGCCCGGGGACGAGCACAGCCACCGTCACCGCACGGTCCCGGTCCCGCCACGTGCCCCTCGCAGCGCCCGCCGGCTTTGCCACGCGGTTTTTAGCCGCCGTCCCGTCCGGCGGCTGCAGCCAGGAGAGTCCCCGAGCTCCCGGCTGCACCGCTGGCGCGTGGGGCCCCAAAGAAGCTGGGACAACCCTGGGGACACCAGGTATGGCCGCTCTGGACACCAGTGCCGGGGAGGAGGTAAGCCCCAAGCTGGCTGTGACCCCCAGGCGCGGGGGCTGGCTGGGGGCGGGGGGCTGCTGGATAAGGACAACGAGGTGACGCGGGGACGGCAGCAACCTCCGTCCCTCCTGAAGGTCCCCCCCGAGATCTCAAAGCACAGGACACAGGTGTCACCACCGGACCACCCCGGGGAGGGGACACCCCATCTCTGCAGAGCGGGGTACGATTGCACAGACCTGACCGGAACGGAGCACCCCTGGCACCGCAAGCTCCTGGGGGGGGGTCACCCCAGCAAGCTGCCCCCCCCCAAGGAAGCCCAGGGCCACAAGGGGCCCCAAGGCCACTGTGGGTGTCACTGGGAGGGGGTGGGGACACAGGGACACACTGTGCTTTGAGATTTTGTGGCCAGCACCGACGCCATGAATGCAGACAGCGGTGCCCCCCGCCCCCTCCCCGAGGACCCCCGGACACGGCCCCCACCGAGACAAGCCCGGCCAGGGGTCACGGAGCAGCCAAGCAGGCAGTGGGACGGGGGCATGCGGGGAGCCGGGAAAACGGGGTACGTGGGGTGAGAAAAGGGAAAGGAGGAGCCGGGAGCGAGCCGGGGTGGACTCAAGCGTGCGGTGAGGAATTTAGGATTGCTGCGTCCCTCCACCGGCCCCCCGCCCCCCCGGCACAGCCGCGCGGTTTGGGCTTGGAACCTCAGCCGGCACCGAGGGATGGGGTAGGGCGATGCTGGGGGACACCGTACGGCCGGGGGGGGCACCCCACCACGGCTGAGCCCATCTCCAAAAGGCCGGCAGCCCGAGGAGATCACCCCATGGCGACGCTCCCCACGGCAGTGGGGGCTCCCCACTCCGCTCCGTCCCCCCGAGGAGCATCTTCAGCTCTGCCCGTTCGGAGGGGAAACACGGAGCAAGTGCCGGGGCCGAGCAAAAGCCCTTTGGAGACTCAGCCAAAACCTCCAGTTTGAAACAAGAAGGATCCAGCGGCTCCTTCCCGGCTGCTCCGGCTCGGCTCCGCTCCTTGCCAGGGTTTTCCCCTCTGGGACCACCACAGGACCCGTCCGAGGGCACCCCGAGAGCCGGGGCAGAAGGACCCACACTCCAGCCCCCCCTGCACGACAGGACCCCACAGCCAGGCTGGGCACCGCGGGCCACCCGGCTGGGGGGGCACAGGGGGACAGAAAGCAGCTGCTGAGGTTCCAAGAGGAAAAGGGCTCCGGCCCCCTTTTCCGTGTCCACGACCTCTTTGGCCACCCCCCACCCCTCGGTCCCCCAGCTTTGATATTCCCCCCCCCGCCCCCGCCAGCTGCAGCTAATCCTAAATTCTGGGTAGCACAAGCCTGGGGCGGGGGGGACGTCCCGTGCAGGACACGCTGTCGGTCCCTGGGGTGACTCACAGTTTGTCCCTGCGAGCAGCAGAGCGGTCAGGGAGGGAAAATAAGAGCAGTTAATGCACGTCCCCGGGGGGAGCGGCCGAGAAGGGGCGAGCACGGGCAGGGCACCGGCGCGGGCATCCCGGTCCCAGCATCCCGGCACACCAGCCCCGGCATCCCGGCAGGCGCAGCTGAGGAGCACGGGCCACATCCCGTGTGAGGGCTCGGTCCCCCTCTGCGAGACCCCAACCTCCTCCTGGCCAGAGCTGCTGGCAGAGAGGGGTCCTGCCGCATCCTTGGAGGGGACAGAGGGGCTCGGGGCTGTCTGGGGACAGCCTGGGGGTCTGGCCGCCCCCACTGAGCCTCAGCATGTGGTTTTGGTTTGGCAAAACCATCGTGGCCATCACAAGGGTTCCACCAGGAGGCTCTGCCTGGAGAGCCAGGACTTCTTCTCCGAGGGGGCCTCTGCTCTCCCCCCAGCCCCCTCGGGTCTGCACCGTGCCGTCCTCAGCTGCACCCCAGCCCCGCGCCCCCCTCCCCTGCCCCGAGAGCCCCGTTGGGAGCGTTCCCCGTACCTCTCGCAGACGCGGACCGTCCAGGCGGCGATGATCCAGGAGGAGATGCTGAAGACCAGGAGGACGGTGCCGGGGCAGATGTCATGAGGGTCTTCATGACGAAGCGGGTGTTGAAGTTGATCTTGTTGAGGGCGCCGATGCTGCGGGAGGAGGCGTCGGTGAAGAGCTTGCTGTGCAGCAGCATGACGCGCCCGATCAGTACAGCCGCAGGAACATGGGGATGGAGAGGATGATGTCCACGTCGGCGTCGGCCACCGAGGCGGCGTAGGTGAAAGCCAACCGCGCCGTCCACGTGAAGAGGTACTGGCCGGGGATGGGGTGGATGGCGCAGACGATCAGCTCCAGGGCGATGAAGAAGATGCGCTCGTAGGTCATGGCGATGCGCCAGTCGTCGGCGCCGTTATCCACCATGAAGAGCTGTGGGGCGATGGGGAGAAAAGCGGGGGGGTGGTGGGTGGTGAGACACACACCCCCCCCCCGCCTTCCCCTCGGGGCAGCGTGGCCCTGGCGAGCACCCACCGGCGGGTGGCCCTCACCTGGATCTCCCTGGCGTGGTACATGACGATGAGCCCAGGAGGATGACGGTCGAGAGGCTGATAAGGCATTTCAGTGCGAACGAGTACGACGACTCCTGCGAGGGGAGAGGGCGGCGTCAGCCCAGCCGGCCCCCACGCCAGCCCCCCCACCCACCGCCCCACCGCGACCCCTACCTTGGTGTAGACCCCCCAGGACAGCTCCGTCTCCGTGACCATGACCACGATGCCAAACATACCAAAGATGAGGGCGTAATCGCTGAGGCGCTTCCGCTTCTCGAAGAGGGCTCGCCGGTGCCCCAGCTTGTACCCGATGTTCTGGTTCCTCCGGGGTCCTCGCCCTCGCTCTTCGGCCGCATCCTGCCCCGGGGTGCCACCGGGCTGGATCCGGACCCCCGGGCTGCTCCGGCCGTGAGACCACCACCTCGAGGCCGGGGGGCCGGTGGGCCGTAGCGGCTGGGTCTCCCCCTCCAGTGGGTGCAGGGTGTGGGTGGAGGCGCTCAGGGGGCCCCGGGGCCGTGCCACCCCCCCATTGTACCGGCAGCCGCTCATGCTCTGGCGGGGAGGGGACCGGGCGATCCCGCATGGCTCAGCGGCGCGGGGGCGACCTGCGGGGGGAGAGGGGGACGGTGTTGGGGGGTGGGGTGGGGAGTGTCCCCCGGAATCAGCCTCCTCACCCCACCCCGGTACCGGGCGACGCCTGACGGGGCAGTGGCACCCATGTGCTGGCCTTGACCGCGGCGGGGACGTGCCCCCCCTCCCCAGCCCGGGGGTCGGTGCCGCCGCAGCCCGGCCGCCCCCCTCTGCAGCCCCTCTCCCCGCCCCCCCCCCCCGCCCCGGGGAAGGTGGAGGGGGGGGGGCGCAACGAGGACACGACGGCCCCGGCCCCGAGGTGCCCCCGGGACTGATCCCTGCCCGCAGCCCCGGGACGGCTCCGGTAACGAGCTGCAGCTGCGCGCCCCCCGCCGCCGTGCCCGGGGCTCCCGGTGCCGGGGGCGCCCGGTGGGCTCGGCTCGGTTCAACCCATCCCCGGCCCGGCCCGGCCCGGCCCGGCCCGCTGCCCGCTGCCCGCTACCTGCCGCCGGGCCGGGCCGGGGCCGCGCCGCCACCGCCGCCGCCGCCGCCGCTGCAGCCCGGCTCGGTCCCGGGGGCGCGCGGCGGCGGGACCGGAGCGCTCGGGGGGCGTGGCGGGGGCGTGGCGTGGCGCCTCATTGGTGGACACCGTGCACGCCCCCGTGACGGACGACAGGCCACGCCCTTCGCCACGCCTCCCCAGCGCTGACCACGCCCCCCCCCCTGCGCGCCCCTCCGCCCCCCTCCATGCGCTCCCGGACACCCCCCCCCCGCCGGCGCCCCCAGACCCCGCTGCTGCCCCGCACACACCCCCCCCGCCCCCAAGCCCCGCACAGCACCGGCACCCCCGACACCCCCCCCTGATGACCCGCCCGCCCCGTGCTCCCCCTTGCGCCCCCACCCCCCCCCGTCACACCAGCCCCCCACAATGACACCCCCAGCGCCGTCCCCCGCCCCCCCCCAGCCTCACTGCCCTGGTCCCCTGCACCCCAAACCCCATCATTCCCCATGCACAACCCCCCCAGCACCCCCAGTGCCCCCCCTCCATGCTCCCACACCCCCTCCAAGTGCGCTGCCTCCAGCATCCCCAGGACACCCCTCCGTCACCCCCAGTGTACCCCCTCAGCACCCCAACGCGCATCCCCAGCACCCCCGCGACCCCCCCCCACCGCCCCCGCCCCCGCAGTGACTCCCGCATCTGTAGCCCCGCCTGCCCGGCCCCCCGCACCCCCTCCTACCTGCTCAGGCTCCCGGGGCCGGCCGGGGGGGACCTCGGGGCGTTAGGGGCTGCGGGGCCCGGGCTTGGTACGGGGGGGGTCCGGGGGTCCGGGTGCCATGGGCTTCCCTCCACGCCTGGCCGGAGAGGAGACGCAGCATTAGGGGGGGGGTCCCCAAACCCCCTCGACCGTGGTGCCAGGGACCCCCAGAGCCAGCCAAGGGTCCTGCCCTGGCCCTGTCACCCGGGGGGGGGATGGGAGTGGTCACCCTGGTCACCCCCTGCCTTGAGGGGCAGCGGCAGGGCCGTGGCAGGGGGGGGTTGCTGGTGCCGCACCGAGCCCCCCCTCCAGCAGCCAGGGTGGGCGAGCATGGGGTCGGCAAGCAGAGCCACGTCTCTTGGGTGTGGGTTTGTCACCAGGCCGTGGGGTGACAGGCAGGGCTGGGGGCGTATCGGGGGTCTGTGGGCTGAGCCCCTAGCCCTGCGCCCTCCCACTGCAGGGCCAGAGCTGGGCTGCAATGGGGGGAGGCGACAGCCCGAGGGGTCCCCCCCAGCCCCGCTGCACGGGTGGCCCCGCAGAGCCAGCGCAGCCCCCCGCCCCCCCCCGCCACGAGCAGCCACGTCGCACGGGGGTGGGGGGTCCCACAGCAGCACAAACAGCCCCCGCTGCAGTTCCAGCCCCGTCGCAGCCAGCACGGACCCCCCAGCACCGACACCCCGTTGCACAAACAGCCCTCTTGCACGCCGGGCCTTGCGTCGCACGAACGACCCCACTGCAGCCAGCGCGGACCCCCAGCACCGACACCCACACCGCGGGGCGGACCCCAAAATCCCCACATGGAGCCCACGGTGCCGATGGCACCGGCAATGCCATCCCGGTCGGAGGGCCAGGCCCGGGGCAGGTCGCTGCAGGGCTCCTCATGCAGGGGAGCTGGTGGGGGGGGTGTCCCTGCAGCTTCTCCCCCAGCCCCCCAGCGGGCTGTAACCCAGGGGTGGGGGGGGTGGGGGGGAGCAGCTCCCCAGATTTCAGGCACCCAAGCGCCGAGTCCTGCCGCAGCCCATCCCGGCTAACGCCATCCCCGTGGCACATGCCACCACCTTCCCCACGGTGTGGGGACACCCGGAGAAGGGGCTGCTGCCACCAGCGTCCCCCTATCCATGGGGGGGCAGCAGGGCTTTGGACCCCTTTCCCGTTCCCCCCCCCCCCGAGGGACGCACCGGAGCCAGGGAAGATGCTTTCCTGCTACCTACGGGAGCAACGGCTGCGTGGCCGGGCTCCAGCGCCCAGCTGCTCCCCGGTGTGCATCCGGGGCTGCTGGCTCCCCTCCAGAGCCAGATCATTTTCCTCTCCATTCTGCCAAATTTATGGCAGGAAAATGGGCTCCGATTTCTTTTTAATATTCGGTCGGGGAGAAAAAGACGCAGCGGGCAGGGCGGAGGGGAAGCGGTTTCCCAGGGCTGCCAGCCCCAGGCCCCCTTTCCACCACGGAGCCACGCCAGGGGCAAAGCGCTCGCCCCGCGGCCCGGCAAACTTTTGGCACCTCGAATGGGGTCGGTGAAGCCGCCCCCTCCCCCCGCCGCCCCGGAGCCCTCCCAAATGGATGACAGTAAATATTTTATTAACCATCACTCCGCGGTCATTTCACTAATAGCTTCTATCGATGGCAATGTAAATGGGCCTTATTAAATCTTCCCCCTGTCAGGACGTCGATAGGATGTTTCCGGCGGGATTCAGCGCCCGGAGGGTTGATTAAAACTGCGAAGGCCCGAGGGGTCCCTGTCCCCGGTCCCCGTGGGGACGCCACGGCCGGTGGCTGCATCCCCAAGGATGCTCGGGCGGGATGCACGGCGCAGGGGCACGAGCGTGGTCCCTCACGCCCCACCGCAGGGATGGGACGCGGCGGGTCCCCCAGCCGGGGGGCTGCTGGCCATGGCCGCCGTGTGTCCTTGAGCAACGGCCTCGAGCGTCCCCGCTCTCGGCAGCTCCCGCACCGGGAGGTTGGCGGCGATGCGGCAGCAGGACGCCCACCGCCGCAGCCCGGGTGTCTCGGCACGGCTGCAGGTGCTCCCACCGCCCCCGCGGCGACCCTCGGGGCTGGCACACGGGGACCCCGCGAGGTCTCGTCTCCCTAGCGGGGTGTGGGGGTCCCCAGGGAGAGGCAGGGGGGATCCTGCCCTGGGTGGGCATGGGATGTCACAGGCTTCAAAAAGAAGCTGGCTGGGGAGGGAGGGGGAGAGCGGGGAAAGGGGTCCTGAGGGGTCCCGAAGCAGGGATGTGGGCAGGGGGACGTGGTTTAACCCCCACACAGCCAGGCTGCTGCAGCCCCTGGTGCCCTGGAGGGGGGTTGTAGGGTGCCAGAGGGACCCCCCCCCTCTCCCCCCTCCCATGCCCCGGAGCAGCGATGCTGCCTGGGAGCAACTGCAGAAGAGGAGGGTGCAGCTAAAAATAGAGGCGGGCGGCCGAAAAGCTCCCGCTGGTGATTTATTTATTACCCGCTCGCTAATTCCTGCCTGGGAATCGCGGTCCCGGGGAGGGCGGGGCAGGAATTTGGGGAGCAGCGGTTGCCACCAGGGCCGTGCCCGCAGGCCTCACGCCAGCAGCCGGGTGGCACGGCCACGGTCCCACTGCCGTACTGGGGAAAAAGGAGCTGGGGGAACCCGGGAACTGGGGGACACCCCGCCACGGTGCAGGGGACAGGTTGCTGGGGGCAGCGGGATCCACGCCGTGACCCACCCCCCCCCCCCCCCCCACCCCAGGGCCGAGGCCGATGCGGGGACATGGGGGCGTGCTGGGCGCACAAAGTGCGTCAGACCCCTTGCAGGCCCCCCCCCCCCCCCCCCCAAAATCCCCCGCGGTGGCCCCGGTTCCTCGGGCAGCCGCAGCTCCCGCCGTCGCCAAGCCCCGGCCATATGTCCCAGGCTGGAGAGCATCTGTCGGCGCCCGCAGGAGCCCCCGGCCCCCGCAAACGCTGCTGCCCACCCGCTGGCATGGGGCTGGGTGGGGGGATGTGCCACCGCCGCTGGCGCCCCCCCCCCCCGAGGGCAGGGCAGGGGGGGGCTGAGTGTGGTTTAGGGGGGCACAGGGACCATCGGAGCCCCCCGGGGTTGGCGGAGGCACCGGTACGAGGCCACCAGGCTCCCAAAGAGCACCAGGGTGGCCTCAGCCAAGCCCTGCCGCCGTGGGACCCCTGGTGATGCCAGCAGCTGGGCCCCTGTCCCCCAGGACCCCCCATGTGTGTGTCCCGGCACGTTCGGGCCGGCACAAAGGGGCAGAGCCCAACACCGGGGGGATTTGCCCCACGCAGAATCCGGCCCGTCCCCACCCGTGGGGCTGTGGGGTGTCTGTGGGTCCCACGGCTCAGGGGGAGGCACCGCAGGGCTGGCGCATGCTTGGGGGACATGCGGGGACACGCGGGGACACCCGAACCTCCCCGGCCCCCGCTGCGACGCAGGGGAATCCCCGGCTTGTCCCGGGGTCTCCCCGAGAAAAACCCTTCCCTGAGCCCCACCGAGATACCCTGGGGCTGGGGCTGGATCAGGCCCTGGAGGGACGGTGGGGACAGCAGCGGTGTCCCAGGGCTGGCGGAGGCAGCCAGGACCCCCTCCTCCCTCCCCAGCCCAAGGGGGACCCCATCCCTCCCGCCTCAGGAGGGGACACGCAGCCGGGGACACCCTACCTGCGTGGAGCCAAGCGGGTGCCTGGGGCTGGGGTAGGGGGTGCTGCGGGGTCCAGGGTGGGGGTTCAGGCTCCCTACGCCCCCCCCCGTCTGCCGCCACCTCGCCGCCGTCCCCAGACAAAGCCACTGCGCCGGGTTCGCCGCCGCCGCCTCCCCCACGCGGCTCGGCTCAGCCGAAGGACAAAGCCGCTCCGCCTGGCTGCCCCCGCCGGGTCACCACGGACCCCTCGCCCAGGGCCAGCTGGGGGGGGGACACGAGTGTCCCCGCTGTCCCTGGGGTGTCCCCGCTGTCCCTGGGAACGCCACAAGCCTCTCGGGGAGGAGAGGTCCCCCCAAACCTCACACGCACCTTTGGAGAGCCCCCACCCACCCACCCCCGTCACCGCACTGCGGGGCGGTGGTCCCCACCACCGCGGAGGTGTCCCCACACAGCCACCGCGGTCCCCAGCCCTGCGCAGGGTCCCCAGGGGCACCCCAAGGTCACAGGGAAGGCTGGGAGGGCCCCCACGCCCAAGCACCCACCGCCTCGACGGCTGCCCCGCGGCACGCCGGGCACTCCCTGGCACGTCGAGGCCACGAGCACCGCGCGGTGCCAGAACCTGCCGGGAGCCCGAGCGCCGGCACCGGACTTGGCACCAGCAAACGCCGCGCACGGCCCGAGGACTCGCCAGCCCCGGTGCCTCGCCGGCCTGTGCCACCCCGGCACGGCAAGCTCCGGGTGTCACAGCCGGATCGACCGAGGTGGTTTTTGTGGCACGGGGTCTCCTGGTGTTGCGGCGGGTGCTGAGCTGGGTGCAGAGCGGGGCCGAGCCTCCCCGGGGCCGTGTCCCACCAGGGCTGTGCCACCAGCCAGACCCTGCCGCCGGGGAGCACCGAGGGCCCCCCGTCCCCTCAACCCGCTCGGCCACAGTCCCCTTCACACCCTGAAGGCTTCGGTCCCCGCGGCCACCCCATCCCCAAGGACGGAAAACCCCCGCAATCCCCTGA
>NC_141414.1:7696451-7756757 GCF_034619465.1 Leptosomus discolor
TCTGATGGATGGCTTGGAGGAACTTACGCTGGTGTTTCCGAACTTTGGCATGGTCGATCTTCTTCACCAGCTTGGTGTGTTTGTAGATGAGCCACGTTTCCTGAGTACGTTGGCAGCAGCATTTTTCACCTGGGTGCAACAGGGCGCGGGGCTCAGGGCCGGAGAGGGCTGGTCCTGAGCCCCGGCGGTGCCGTGTCTGATGGGGCTGGGGGTGGCACTGGGAGGGTGGTAGTGGGGGTGTGTGTGGGGGGTGGGGTCTCACCCGCTTCGTTAGCTGCGTATCCATCATGAAGTTGTGCACGTGTTTTTCCGCTTTGGTGAGCTCTAGCTTTCTGGCAACGACGGCGACGACCAGAGCGGTGCAGCCGGCGCCCTGCGGGCAGAGCGTCCCCGCGGTGAGGGCAGCGGCAGAAGCCGGGGGTGCAGAAGTCGTGGGCGTCCATGTGGGTGTCGTGTCATCCCCCCCCACCACACACACACAACCTGCCCCCCCTCCCCGGCGCTCACCATGATGCCGGTGAGCAGACACACGCCCTTCCCGCAGTAGGTGTGCTGCGGACCATGTCCCCGTAGCCGATGGAGAGGAAGGTGATGGAGATCAGCCACATCGCCCCCAAGAGTTGCTGGTCACCTCCTGCTTGTCGTGGTACCTGCCCGGGGACGAGCACAGCCACCGTCACCGCACGGGTCCCGGTCCCGCCACGTGCCCCTCGCAGCGCCGCCGGCTTTGCCACGCGGTTTTTAGCCGCCGTCCCGTCCGGCGGCTGCAGCCAGGAGAGTCCCCGAGCTCCCGGCTGCACCGCTGGCGCATGGGGCCCCAAAGAAGCTGGGGACACCCTGGGACACCAGGTATGGCCGCTCTGGACACCAGTGCCGGGGAGGAGTAAGCCCCGGGCTGGCTGTGACCCCCAGGCGCGGGGGGCCTGGCTGGGGGCGGGGGGCTGCTGGATAAGGACAACGAGGTGACGCGGGGACGGCAGCAACCTCCGTCCTCCTGAAGGTCCCCCCCGAGATCTCAAAGCACAGGACACAGGTGTCACCACCGGACACCCCGGGGAGGGGACACCCCATCTCTGCAGAGCGGGGTACGATTGCACAGACCTGACCGGAACGGAGCACCCCTGGCACCGCAAGCTCCTGGGGGGGGGTCACCCCAGCAAGCTGCCCCCCCCCAAGGAAGCCCAGGGCCACGAGGGGCCCCAAGGCCACTGTGGGTGTCACTGGGAGGGGGTGGGGACACAGGGACACACTGTGCTTTGAGATTTTGTGGCCAGCACCGACGCCACGAATGCAGACAGCGGTGCCCCCCGCCCCCTCCCCGAGGACCCCCGGACACGGCCCCCACCGAGACAAGCCCGGCCAGGGGTCACGGAGCAGCCAAGCAGGCAGTGGGACGGGGGCATGCGGGGAGCCGGGAAAACGGGGTACGGGGGGTGAGAAAAGGGAAAGGAGGAGCCGGGAGCGAGCCGGGGTGGACTCAAGCGTGCGGTGAGGAATTTAGGATTGCTGCGTCCCTCCACCGGCCCCCCCGCCCCCCCGGCACAGCCGCGCGGTTTGGGCTTGGAACCTCAGCTGGCACCGAGGGATGGGGTAGGGCGATGCTGGGGGACACCGTACGGCCGGGGGGGGCACCCCGTACGGCCGGGGGGGGCACCCACCACGGCTGAGCCCATCTCCAAAAGGCCGGCAGCCCGAGGAGGTCACCCCATGGCGACGCTCCCCACGGCAGTGGGGGCTCCCCACTCCGCTCCGTCCCCCCGAGGAGCATCTTCAGCTCTGCCCGTTCGGGAGGGGAAACACGGAGCAAGTGCCGGGGCCGAGCAAAAGCCTTTTGGAGACTCAGCCAAAACCTCCAGTTCGAAACAAGAAGGATCCAGCGGCTCCTTCCCGGTTGCTCCGGCTCGGCTCCGCTCCTTGCCAGGGTTTTCCCCTCTGGGACCACCACAGGACCCGTCCGAGGGCACCCCGAGAGCCGGGGCAGAAGGACCCACACTCCAGCCCCCCCTGCACGACAGGACCCCACAGCCAGGCTGGGCACCGCGGCCACCGCGGCTGGGGGGGCACAGGGGGGACAGAAAGCAGCTGCTGAGGTTCCAAGAGGAAAAGGGCTCCAGCCCCTTTCCGTGTCCACGACCTCTTTGGCCACCCCCACCCCTCGGTCCCCCAGCTTTGATATTCCCCCCCCGCCCCCGCCAGCTGCAGCTAATCCTAAATTCTGGGTAGCACAAGCCTGGGGCGGGGGGGACGTCCCGTGCAGGACACGCTGTCGGTCCCTGGGGTGACTCACAGTTTGTCCCTGCGAGCAGCAGAGCGGTCAGGGAGGGAAAATAAGAGCAGTTAATGCACGTCCCCGGGGGGAGCGGCCGAGAAGGGGCGAGCACGGGCAGGGCACCGGCGCGGGCATCCCGGTCCCAGCATCCCGGCACACCGGCCCCGGCATCCCGGCGGGCGCAGCTGAGGAGCACGGGCCACATCCCGTGTGAGGGCTCAGTCCCCCTCTGCGAGACCCCAACCTACTCCTGGCCAGAGCTGCTGGCAGAGAGGGGGTCCTGCCGCATCCTTGGGGGGGACAGAGGGGCTCGGGGCTGTCTGGGGACAGCCTGGGGGTCTGGCCGCCCCCACTGAGCCTCAGCATGTGGTTTTGGTTTGGCAAAACCATCGTGGCCATCACAAGGGTTCCACCAGGGAGGCTCTGCCTGGAGAGCCAGGACTTCTTCTCCGAGGGGGCCTCTGCTCTCCCCCCAGCCCCCTCGGGGTCTGCACCGTGCGTCCTCAGCTGCACCCCAGCCCCGCGCCCCCCTCCCCTGCCCCAAGAGCCCCGTTGGGGAGCGTTCCCCGTACCTCTCGCAGACGCGGACCGTCCAGGCGGCGATGATCCAGGAGGAGATGCTGAAGACCAGGAGGACGGTGCCGGGGCAGATGGTCATGAGGGTCTTCATGACGAAGCGGGTGTTGAAGTTGATCTTGTTGAGGGCGCCGATGCTGCGGGAGGAGGCGTCGGTGAAGAGCTTGCTGTGCAGCAGCATGACGCGCCCGATCAGGTACAGCCGCAGGAACATGGGGATGGAGAGGATGATGTCCACGTCGGCGTCGGCCACCGAGGCGGCGTAGGTGAAAGCCAACCGCGCCGTCCACGTGAAGAGGTACTGGCCGGGGATGGGGTGGATGGCGCAGACGATCAGCTCCAGGGCGATGAAGAAGATGCGCTCGTAGGTCATGGCGATGCGCCAGTCGTCGGCGCCGTTATCCACCATGAAGAGCTGTGGGGCGATGGGGGAGAAAAGCGGGGGGGTGGTGGGTGGTGAGACACCCCCCCCGCCGCCTTCCCCTCGGGGCAGCGTGGCCCTGGCGAGCACCCACCGGCGGGTGGCCCTCACCTGGATCTCCCTGGCGTGGTACATGACGATGAGCCCCAGGAGGATGACGGTCGAGAGGCTGATAAGGCATTTCAGTGCGAACGAGTACGACGACTCCTGCGAGGGGAGAGGGCGGCGTCAGCCCAGCCGGCCCCCACGCCAGCCCCCCACCCACCGCCCCACCGCGACCCCTACCTTGGTGTAGACCCCCCAGGACAGCTCCGTCTCCGTGACCATGACCACGATGCCAAACATACCAAAAATGAGGGCGTAATCGCTGAGGCGCTTCCGCTTCTCGAAGAGGGCTCGCCGGTGCCCCAGCTTGTACCCGATGTTCTGGTTCCTCCGGGGTCCTCGCCCTCGCTCTTCGGCCGCATCCTGCCCCGGGGGTGCCACCGGGCCTGGATCCGGACCCCCGGGCTGCTCCGGCCGTGAGACCACCACCTCGAGGCCGGGGGGCCGGTGGGGCCGTAGCGGCTGGGTCTCCCCCTCCAGTGGGTGCAGGGTGTGGGTGGAGGCGCTCAGGGGGCCCCGGGGCCGTGCCACCCCCCCATTGTACCGGCAGCCGCTCATGGCTCTGGCGGGGAGGGGACCGGGCGATCCCGCATGGCTCAGCGGCGCGGGGGCGACCTGCGGGGGGAGAGGGGGACGGTGTTGGGGGGTGGGGTGGGGGGTGTCCCCCGGAATCAGCCTCCTCACCCCACCCCGGTACCGGGCAACGCCTGACGGGGCAGTAGCACCCATGTGCTGGCCTTGACCGCGGCGGGGACGTGCCCCCCCTCCCCAGCCCGGGGGTCGGTGCCGCCGCAGCCCGGCCGCCCCCCTCTGCAGCCCCTCTCCCCGCCCCCCCCCCCCGCCCCGGGGAAGGTGGAGGGGGAGGGCGCAACGAGGACACGACGGCCCCGGCCCCGAGGTGCCCCCGGGACTGATCCCTGCCCGCAGCCCCGGGACGGCTCCGGTAACGAGCTGCAGCTGCGCGCCCCCCGCCGCCGTGCCCGGGGCTCCCGGTGCCGGGGCGCCCGGTGGGCTCGGCTCGGTTCAACCCCATCCCCGGCCCGGCCCGGCCCGGCCCGGCCCTGCCCGCTGCCCGCTACCTGCCGCCGGGCCGGGCCGGGGCCGCGCCGCCACCGCCGCCGCCGCCGCCGCTGCAGCCCGGCTCGGTCCCGGGGGCGCGCGGCGGCGGGACCGGAGCGCTCGGGGGGCGTGGCGGGGGCGTGGCGTGGCGCCTCATTGGTGGACACCGTGCACGCCCCCGTGACGGACGACAGGCCACGCCCTTCGCCACGCCTCCCCAGCGCTGACCACGCCCCCCCCCTGCGCGCCCCTCCGCCCCCCTCCATGCGCTCCCGGACACCCCCCCCCGCCGGCGCCCCCAGACCCCACTGCTGCCCCCGCACACACCCCCCCGCCCCCAAGCCCCCGCACAGCACCGGCACCCCCCGACACCCCCCCCTGATGACCCGCCCGCCCCGTGCTCCCCCTTGCGCCCCCACCCCCCCCCCGTCACACCAGCCCCCCACAATGACACCCCCAGCGCCGTCCCCCCGCCCCCCCCCCAGCCTCACTGCCCTGGTCCCCTGCACCCCAAACCCCATCATTCCCCATGCACAACCCCCCCCAGCACCCCCAGTGCCCCCCCTCCATGCTCCCCACACCCCCTCCCAAGTGCGCTGCCTCCAGCACCCCAGGACACCCCTTCCGTCACCCCCAGTGTACCCCCTCAGCACCCCAACGCGCATCCCCAGCACCCCCGCGACCCCCCCCCCCCCACCGCCCCCGCCCCCGCAGTGACTCCCCGCATCCGTAGCCCCGCCTGCCCCGGCCCCCCGCACCCCCCCCTACCTGCTCAGGCTCCCCGGGGCCGGCCGGGGGGGACCTCGGGGCGTTAGGGGCTGCGGGGCCCGGGCTTGGTACGGGGGGGGTCCGGGGGTCCGGGTGCCATGGGCTTCCCTCCACGCCTGGCCGGAGAGGAGACGCAGCATTAGGGGGGGGGTCCCCAAACCCCCTCGACCGTGGTGCCAGGGACCCCCAGAGCCAGCCAAGGGTCCTGCCCTGGCCCTGTCACCCGGGGGGGGGATGGGAGTGGTCACCCTGGTCACCCCCTGCCTTGAGGGGCAGCGGCAGGGCCGTGGGCAGGGGGGGGTTGCTGGTGCCGCACCGAGCCCCCCCTCCAGCAGCCAGGGTGGGCGAGCATGGGGTCGGCAAGCAGAGCCACGTCTCTTGGGTGTGGGTTTGTCACCAGGCCGTGGGGTGACAGGCAGGGCTGGGGGCGTATCGGGGGTCTGCGGGCTGAGCCCCTAGCCCTGCGCCCTCCCACTGCAGGGCCAGAGCTGGGCTGCAATGGGGGGAGGCGACAGCCCGAGGGGTCCCCCCCAGCCCGGCTGCACGGGTGGCCCCGCGGAGCCAGCGCAGCCCCCCGCCCCCCCCCCGCCACGAGCAGCCACGTCGCACGGGGGTGGGGGGTCCCACAGCAGCACGAACAGCCCCCGCTGCAGTTCCAGCCCCGTCGCAGCCAGCACGGACCCCCCAGCACCGACACCCCCGTTGCACAAACAGCCCTCTTGCACGCCGGGCCTTGCGTCGCACGAACGACCCCACTGCAGCCAGCGCGGACCCCCAGCACCGACACCCACACCGCGGGGCGGACCCCAAAATCCCCACATGGAGCCCACGGTGCCGATGGCACCGGCAATGCCATCCCGGTCGGAGGGCCAGGCCCGGGGCAGGTCGCTGCAGGGCTCCTCATGCAGGGGAGATGGTGGGGGGGGTGTCCCTGCAGCTTCTCCCCCAGCCCCCCAGCGGGGCTGTAACCCAGGGGTGGGGGGGGTGGGGGGGAGCAGCTCCCCACATTTCAGGCACCCAAGCGCCGAGTCCTGCCGCAGCCCATCCCGGCTAACGCCATCCCCGTGGCACATGCCACCACCTTCCCCCACGGTGTGGGGACACCCGGGGAAGGGGCTGCTGCCACCAGCGTCCCCCTATCCATGGGGGGGCAGCAGGGCTTTGGGACCCCTTTCCCGTTCCCCCCCCCCCCCGAGGGACGCACCGGAGCCAGGGAAGATGCTTTCCTGCTACCTACGGGAGCAACGGCTGCGTGGCCGGGCTCCAGCGCCCAGCTGCTCCCCGGTGTGCATCCGGGGCTGCTGGCTCCCCTCCAGAGCCAGATCATTTTCTCTCCATTCTGCCAAATTTATGGCAGGAAAATGGGCTCCGATTTCTTTTTAATATTCGGTCGGGGAGAAAAAGACGCAGCGGGCAGGGCGGAGGGGAAGCGGTTTCCCAGGGCTGCCAGCCCCAGGCCCCCTTTTCACCACGGAGCCACGCCAGGGGCAAAGCGCTCGCCCCGCGGCCCGGCAAACTTTTTGGCACCTCGAATGGGGTCGGTGAAGCCGCCCCCTCCCCCCCGCCGCCCGGAGCCCTCCCAAATGGATGACAGTAAATATTTTATTAACCATCACTCCGCGGTCATTTCACTAATAGCTTCTATCGATGGCAATGTAAATGGGCCTTATTAAATCTTCCCCCTGTCAGGACGTCGATAGGGATGTTTCCGGCGGGATTCAGCGCCCGGAGGGTTGATTAAAACTGCGAAGGCCCGAGGGGGTCCCTGTCCCCGGTCCCCGTGGGGACGCCATGGCCGGTGGCTGCATCCCCAAGGATGCTCGGGCGGGATGCACGGCGCAGGGGCACCGAGCGTGGTCCCTCACGGCCCCACCGCAGGGATGGGGACGCGGCGGGTCCCCCCGGCCGGGGGGCTGCTGGCCATGGCCGCCGTGTGTCCTTGAGCAACGGCCTCGAGCGTCCCCGCTCTCGGCAGCTCCCGCACCGGGAGGTTGGCGGCGATGCGGCAGCAGGACGCCCACCGCCGCAGCCCGGGTGTCTCGGCACGGCTGCAGGGTGCTCCCACCGCCCCCGCGGCGACCCTCGGGGCTGGCACACGGGGACCCCGCGAGGTCTCGTCTCCCTAGCGGGGTGTGGGGGTCCCCAGAGAGAGGCAGGGGGGATCCTGCCCTGGGTGGGCATGGGATGTCACAGGCTTCAAAAAGCAGCTGGCTGGGGAGGGAGGGGGAGAGCGGGGAAAGGGGTCCTGAGGGGTCCCGAAGCAGGGATGTGGGCAGGGGGACGTGGTTTAACCCCCACACAGCCAGGCTGCTGCAGCCCCCGGTGCCCTGGAGGGGGGTTGTAGGGTGCCAGAGGGACCCCCCCCCCTCTCCCCCCTCCCATGCCCCGGAGCAGCGATGCTGCCTGGGAGCAACTGCAGAAGAGGAGGGTGCAGCTAAAAATAGAGGCGGGCGGCCGAAAAGCTCCCCGCTGGTGATTTATTTATTACCCGCTCGCTAATTCCTGCCTGGGAATCGCGGTCCCGGGGAGGGCGGGGCAGGAATTTGGGGGAGCAGCGGTTGCCACCAGGGCCGTGCCCGCAGGCCTCACGCCAGCAGCCGGGTGGCACGGCCACGGTCCCACTGCCGTACTGGGGAAAAAGGAGCTGGGGGAACCCGGGAACTGGGGGACACCCCGCCACGGTGCAGGGGACAGGTTGCTGGGGGCAGCGGGATCCACGCCGTGACCCACCCCAGGGCCGAGGCCGATGCGGGGACATGGGGGCGTGCTGGGTGCACAAAGTGCGTCAGACCCCTTGCAGCCCCCCCCCCCCCCCCCCCCCCAAATCCCCCGCGGTGGCCCCGGTTCCTCGGGCAGCCGCAGCTCCCGCCGTCGCCAAGCCCCGGCCATATGTCCCAGGCTGGAGAGCATCTGTCGGCGCCCGCAGGAGCCCCCGGCCCCCGCAAAGGCTGCTGCCCACCCGCTGGCATGGGGCTGGGTGGGGGGATGTGCCACCGCCGCTGCGCCCCCCCCCCCCCCGAGGGCAGGGCAGGGGGGGGCTGAGTGTGGTTTAGGGGGGCACAGGACCATCGGAGCCCCCCGGGGTTGGCGGAGGCACCGGTACGAGGCCACCAGGCTCCCAAAGAGCACCAGGGTGGCTCAGCCAAGCCCTGCCGCCGTGGGACCCCTGGTGATGCCAGCAGCTGGGCCCCTGTCCCCCAGGACCCCCCATGTGTGTGTCCCGGCACGTTCGGGCCGGCACAAAGGGGCAGAGCCCAACACCGGGGGGGATTTGCCCCACGCAGAATCCGGCCCGTTCCCACCCGTGGGGCTGTGGGGTGTCTGTGGGTCCCACGGCTCAGGGGGAGGCACCGCAGGGCTGGCACATGCTTGGGGGACATGCGGGGACACGCGGGGACACCCGAACCTCCCCGGCCCCCGCTGCGACGCAGGGGAATCCCCGGCTTGTCCCGGGGTCTCCCCGAGAAAAACCCTTCCCTGAGCCCCACCGAGATACCCTGGGGCTGGGGCTGGATCAGGCCCTGGAGGGACGGTGGGGACAGCAGCGGTGTCCCCAGGGCTGGCGGAGGCAGCCAGGACCCCCTCCTCCCTCCCCAGCCCAAGGGGGACCCCATCCCTCCCGCCTCAGGGGGGGACACGCAGCCGGGGACACCCTACCTGCGTGGAGCCAAGCGGGTGCCTGGGGCTGGGGTAGGGGGTGCTGCGGGGTCCAGGGTGGGGGTTCAGGCTCCCTACGCCCCCCCCGTCTGCCGCCACCTCGCCGCCGTCCCCAGACAAAGCCACTGCGCCGGGTTCGCCGCCGCCGCCTCCCCCACGCGGCTCGGCTCAGCCGAAGGACAAAGCCGCTCCGCCTGGCTGCCCCCGCCGGGTCACCACGGACCCCTCGCCCAGGGCCAGCTGGGGGGGGGACACGAGTGTCCCCGCTGTCCCTGGGGTGTCCCCGCTGTCCCTGGGAACGCCACAAGCCTCTCGGGGAGGAGAGGTCCCCCCAAACCTCACACGCACCTTTGGAGAGCCCCCACCCACCCACCCCCGTCACCGCACTGCGGGGCGGTGGTCCCCGCCGCCGCGGAGGTGTCCCCACGCAGCCACCGCGGTCCCCAGCCCTGCGCAGGGTCCCCAGGGGCACCCCAAGGTCACAGGGAAGGCTGGGAGGGCCCCCACGCCCAAGCACCCACCGCCTCGACGGCTGCCCCGCGGCACGCCGGGCACTCCCTGGCACGTCGAGGCCACGAGCACCGCGCGGTGCCAGAACCTGCCGGGAGCCCCGAGCGTCGGCACCGGACTTGGCACCAGCAAACGCCGCGCACGGCCCGAGGACTCGCCAGCCCCGGTGCCTCGCCGGCCTGTGCCACCCCGGCACGGCAAGCTCCGGGTGTCACAGCCGGATCGACCGAGGTGGTTTTTGTGGCACGGGGTCTCCCTGGTGTTGCGGCGGGTGCTGAGCTGGGTGCAGAGCGGGGCCGGAGCCTCCCCGGGGCCGTGTCCCACCAGGGCTGTGCCACCAGCCAGACCCTGCCGCCGGGGAGCACCGAGGGCCCCCCGTCCCCTCAACCCGCTCGGCCACAGTCCCCTTCACACCCTCAAGGCTTCGGTCCCCGCGGCCACCCCGTCCCCAAGGACGGAAAACCCCCGCAATCCCCTGACTCCGGCAGCTGGGGCTTGCCCAGAGCAGCCGATCCACCTCCAGCAGGGCGTCCCCGGTGTCCCCAGGTGTCCCCCCCACCGCCGGCACCCAGCCACAACCGAGGGAATCCATCCCCGGGGGTCCCCACCGCTGCCACCCCCCCCCCCCACGCCCGCTCACTTGCCACGGCTTCGCCCTACGGGGAGCGTCGGGACGAGCCGGGGTGCCCGGTGCCCGGTGGGGGCATGAGCCGGGATCGGGGTGGGGGGGCCGGGGGGGGCTCTGCCAGCTCTCTCCGCGGCGGAGGCGACGGTGGCCGTGCCCGAGTGGGAGCCTCGGCGCAGGGGGGAGGGGGGGGGCCAGGGGCTTCCCCGCCCCACGCCCCCGCGTCCCCCCCCGGCCCCGCCACGGCGGGCAGTGACCTTGAGGCCGCGGCGCTGGCGGAGGGTGGGGGGTGGAGGATATTTTTAGCCGGGCAGAGTCACTCCCATCGCGTCCTCATTGTCACCACCGTGGGCTGCCTCCAGCGCCCCGCTGCCCCAAACCGGCCCCCACCCCCCCCCCCCGCCGGCTCCCACCCCCCCCCCCCATGGGCTGCGGGGTGCACAGTGGGTGGGAGCGGGGGCGGCTGAATGGACCACGCTTGCCCTGGGCCCCCAAAACCTTGGGGGAGCCCCCACCCGTGGCATCCCCTTCCCAAAGAGCCACGTTGCACACCCCCCCCCCCCCCCCGGGGATTCCCCCACTGCGCTGAGAGGGGGATGTCCCCACGAGCAAGGGGGTCCCCACAGGGCGGAGGGGGGGGTCCCCATGAGCTGAGGGATCCCCACGAGGTGGGGGATCCCCAGGAGTCACGGGGGTTCCCCAGCACCAGCAGATCCCCAGGCGCTGAGGGAGGGGGGGGTGGTCCCCATCCCATTTGCCCCCCCCCCCCCCCCAGCACACCCACCTGCAGACAGACCCCGGCCTCCGCTCCCTTCGAGCGCCGCCGCCGCCACCGACCATGGCCTGGCGTCGGCACGTGCCGGCGCGGTGGTGAGCCCCCGGTTGCCGGGAAGCTCGTCCGGTCGAATCCGGTGAACCGGGGGCCGGGGGTGGCCGGGTGCCTCGACTCCGGCCCCTCGGTCCCACCTGGCCCCACGCCGCCTCTCCGTGCCTCGGTTTCCCCAGCGCGCAGGCGGAGGCTCCGGGGCCCGCCGAGGCGGCGATGGCGGCCGCGTTGCTATTCCGCTCACACGCGCGCAGCCGCACGGCACCCGCTTCCCCCTGGGCCACCGCGGCTATTGTCTGCGGCTAAATTTAGCCGCTCGCCGGCTCCCCCCGCTTTAATTGCCACCAGCACCCCACGCCGACGCCGCGCTTCTCCCTTCCCCGCGGCCCAGCACCGGCTCCCACCCGGGGCGGTGGAAAACCGGGGTCGCGGTGGCTTTGACCCGGTTGCGGTGCCCTCGGTAGCCCCTGGCTGTGCCAAAAGCAGCCCCACGGCTGGCCTGGCACAGGGGTGTGAGCAGCACCCAGCGAGGCACAGGACCGCAGACCCCCACCCCTCGGCGTTGCACCCCACTGGGGATGCGTTTGCCACTGGTGGGGAACTGGGACACACCCCCCCCTCCCCAGGCCTGGTAGGGGGGGATATTGGGGTGTCCCCCCCTGAGCAAGCTGCCAGATTGCCACCGGTGGGGGACTGGGACCCACCTCCAGGGCTGGTAGGGGGGATATTGGGGTGTCCCCCCCTGAGCAGGCTGCCGGCTTGCCACCGGTGGGGAACTGGGACACCCCCCAGGCCTGGTAGGGGGGGGGACATTGGGGTGTCCCCCCCCCGAGCAGGCCGCCGGTTTTGGCGTGCGTTGCACCCACGCTCGGCGGGCTGCGGTGGGCGTGCGGGCAGGGGGGTGTGGGCAGCGGGGGGGGATGGCTGTGGGGGGGGTGGGGGTGGGTGCTGCCCACCCACCCAGAGCTGCAGGAGGCAGCGGGGCCTGCGCGGGGCGGCGGGGGGCACACGCGTGTGCAAGCACCGTGCCCCAGGGAGGGGTGTGCACGGCGGGTCTTTGCACGGGGGCTGTGCGTTGTGCATCGAACAAAGCACGATGGGGGGGGGTGGGGGGGTGTCCATGGGGGGGGGTGGGGGGGGGGTGTGTGCGCACGGGGAGGGGTGCGCCCAGCGCGGACACCGGGTGTGCTTTGTGTGGCGTGCGGGTTGTGAGCGTGAGTGTGCAAGGGCTTGCACGCCCAGCTCCGCGCTGGGTGCTGCAGTGTGCAGGGGGGGGGGGTGCCGGGGGGGGGGGGGGGGGGGGGCAGCAGGCACGGCGGTGCCCGGAGGGCTGCGTGGTGCAGGGGCGGTGCGTGATGCAGGGGCGGGGGGGCGGGGGGGGGGGGTTTGGGGGGGTGCTGCGTGGTGCAGGGGGTGTGCACAGGGCGGGGGGCGGGGGGTTTGGGGGGGTGCTGCGTGGTGCAGGGGGTGTGCACAGGGCGGGGGGTGGGCGGGGGGGGCATGGTGCAGAGCGGGCGTTCTGCAGAGGGTGTGCACCGGGCGGGGGGGGCTGCAGGGGGGAAAGCCCGGTGCGGGGGGGGGGGGTCCACGGGGGGATGGGGGGATGCCCGGTGCAGAGGGAGGGGGGGTCCACGGGGGGGGGGGGGGATGCCCGGTGCAAGAAAGGGTGGGGGATGCCCGGTGCAGGGGGGGGATGCCCGGTGCAGAGCGGGGGGGGGGGGGTGTCCGCGGGGGGGGGATACCCGGTGCAGGGTGGGGGATGCCCGGTGCAGAGGGGGGGGGGGGGGGCGGTGTCCGCGGGGGGGGATACCCGGTGCAGGGGGGGGGATGCCCGGTGCAGAGCGGGGGGGGGGGGGGTGTCCGCGGGGGGGGATACCCGGTGCAGACCCTGCGCGGCTGCGCGGGCGCTGCGAGGATCCCGGGGCCGCGTGACCGCCCCCCCCCCCCCCTCGCGGGTTCCCCCACCCCCGCAGCGGAGCAGCCCGTTGCCATGGCAGCGCCGACCCCCCCCCCCCCCCCCCCCGCACAGTGTGTGTGTGTAGGGGGGGGGGGAATGTAGAGGGAGGGGGAATCCCCGGGGGGGGGGGGCGGGGCGGGGGAATCCCTCCCCTTTCCGCCGTGCCCCGCCCCCCCCCCGGGCGGCGGGGAACCCCCCCCACGGCGGGCACAGCCCCCCCCCCCCCCCCCGGTAGCAGCTTCGGTGAGAGGGGGAGGGGACACACGCACCGCGACCCCCCCCCCCGCCCTGCAGTGGGGGTGGGGGGGGGTTCCCCCGTTAACCCCTTCCGTGCCCTGGGGATCCCTTCCCGCACCGCGGGATTCCCCCCATCCCGCCTTTGCGGTGGGGGGGGGGTGTCCCTCCCATTGACCCCGCACTTGAGGTGGGGGGGGGGGGGTGTGTCCCCGTCGCCCTCCCCCGAGGGATTCCCCCCATTAATCCCTTCTTTGCAACTGGGGAAACCCCCACCGCGCACTGCAGGGGTTCCCCCAGTAACCCCTCCCTTCCCTGAACTGGGAGCCCCCCATTAGCCCCTTCCACAGCCCCCCCCCCCCCCCCCCGCACTCAGCGTAACAGGGGGGGGGTGTCCCTGAATCACAGCGGGGGATCCCCATCCCCTGGGGCTCAGCCTCCAGCACCCCAGCGAGAAGGGGGGGGGGGGGGGCCCTGCACGCCGCAGCCCCCCCCCAACTCCATGCAGTCATTGCCAAAATATCCCACCCAGACACCCCCCCCCCCCCCCGGGGGACACGACAGCACTGCCGCAGTGCCGAGGAGGAGGAGGAGGAGGAGGAGGAGGAGGAGGAGGAGGAGGAGGAGGGTGGGCTCTGCTGCACAAAGCCAGGGCTGTGCAGGCGCTGAAGGCCTCTGCGCCATGGCAGGGAGCGGGTGAGGGCAGGGCGGGGGTACCCCCGGCCCCCCCCCAGGACCTGGGGGTGGTTGGGGGCCGGGGGGGGGGGGGGGGGGCTCAGCTCAGCACGGGTTGGGGTAACACTCACGTCGGCTTCGTTATTTCGGCATCAGGGAGGGGCAGGCAGGGCGCAGGCAGGAGAGGCGGCAGCTGCCTGCAGCCTCCTCCACCGCTGCGGCTGAGCCACGCACCCCCCCACAACCTGGGGGGGGGGGGAGGCACGAAGCAGGAGACCCCCTCCCTCCAACTCCAGGCAGGAACCACGAACCAAAGCCCAGGAGGATTTTTCAGCAAGCCATTTCAGGGAACAACACCCCCCCCCTGCTGCCCCCCAGCAACCTGGGCAAACACAGGCGCCCCCCCGCCCCCTTTCATCCTGCCCCAAGTTAACAAGGGTTTGGGGGCGTGGGGGATTTTTTTTTTTTTTTTTTCCTAATTTTTAATGGGGTTCAAACACAACAAACTTCTCACAGAAAGGGGAGACACCGGGTGCATTCCTCCCTGTCAGCTGGGCTTGGGGGAGCAGAGTGGGGGGGCACACACACACACGCTGGCTCCTTCCGCCTGGTTCTGCGAGCAGAGAGGGTTGGGGGGAGCCCCGAAACGGCCCCTCGGCTTCACCTCCAGCATCGCCTCCTCGATCCCCTTCACCACCAAAGTGCAAACGCCTCCGCCGCCGCCCTGAAGGGCTCCCCCCCCAAGCCTCCCCGCCTGCTCGCAGGGGCAGGGGCGCCACACACTGCCCCTTACCCGGCTCAGGACGCCCCCTGTTTGTTTAGGACCACCCGAAGCAACCCCAGCGGGACCCCGTGAGTTTGTCCGGGTATGGCAGCCCCGGGAAGCACCAACGGTAACGGAGCTGCTGCTCGGTGGAGGGTTTAGACCTTAGGAAGGAATTTCACTCCCAAAGGAGCGCAGGAAGAGGGTGAAAGGGGAGAGGGAAGAGAGGAAAAGCCAGCGGCTGCTCTAGGCGAGGGGCAGGGCTCCGCCGGGTCTCCAGGGCTAAGCCTCACCCTGCCCCGGCCCTCCCAAAGGAGCTCACCGATTTCTTTCGGCCTGGGCCAGCGGAGAGGCCCCGGGGCTCCGGGCGAAGGGGCGGCAGAGGCAGGTCGGTGCCCTCAGCCCAGCAGACGGTCTCCCGTTCCCCTTCCACAGGCCGCCGGGGCACTTTGCTGCAGGGGCAGATGCGACGGGAGAAGCAGCAGCTTCCCTTCCTGGGGCTGCTCTGGGGTCGTGCGGGGTCGCAGCCCCTCCACGGACCCTCGTGGGCCACCAGGAGCGTGCGGGGCTCTGGGCAGGGCCACCAGGGGAGTCACGCAGAGGAGCCCGGCACCGGCACCCGGCGCGGACAAGGCAGGAACCGCGCTGGGCTGCGCTCGTTTTCCCGTTCCTCCTGGAAGCTGGAAGGCGATTTTTCTCTCTTGCCCGCGCTGACGAAGCTCCCGTTCCTCCTCCCCACCTCACGCCCCGCCAGTGGAGGCCAAGAGCAGAGGGACACACGGGCAGCAGGCAGGGCCAGCAGCCATCCCAGCCCGGAATCTCTTCGGGGCCATCCCAGCGCAGAGAACGACGCGAGGAAGGGAGGGCCAGCGCCTTCCTCGTGACGGTTGCCCAAATTCACCCCGCAGAGCACGAGGGCGCGGCGCAGCCCCGGCGAGAGACGGGGATGAAGGCGGTTTGGTTGAGGGCCAGCGAGCTGCGAGCGGGTCAAGGCGTGGTGCCGGGGGTGTCCCTGCCTCGGCAGGCGGCAGCGCTGAAGGTCTGGAAGCGAGTTAGTAGCTTCGTTGTTGTTGTTGTTGTTGTTGTTGCTGTTGTTGTCAGCCAACCACCGAATTCAGAAGCAGGAAGGTCGTGTCAGTCCAGGTCGCTCTGCACCAGCTGCCTGTGGAGGGGGGAGCACGTCGCGGGGACACGGCAGGACGCTGCAGGGACCCGAGGCGAGCGTGGCCTCGCGCTTATCTTAAATCCAAGAACAGAGAAAGACAGAAAACGGGGGTGGGAAAGGGAAACAGAAGGAGAGGAGGTTTCCTCGTGTCTCCTGTTTTCATCAGAGCAGAGCCCTGGGGCTCCAGCCCACTGTCCGTGGCGGGGGCGGGGACACACACACACACACACACACACACGGTCAGCTCTAGTTCTACTTTTGGCTGTTGTAAGCTTTGTGCCGCTGGTTCATGGGGTTTTCTGGAGACTTCATCCACTCCTTCTTGAGGAGCTGCTTGAGCTGGGACAGGCGCATGTTGGGGTTCTCTTGCTTCAGGCGCGGCAGGTGGACCTCTTCGAAAGCCGTGAAGGCCGCTTTCATCCGGCGCTCGGGGTGCCGGTCCAGCTCGTTGGCAACGCTGCCGGGAGGGAATTCGGAGCCGGGCGTCAGAGACACCTCCCACGTGGTCCCCCGCCACTCGCCCCGCTCTGAGCCCCTTGTCAGCGCGACCAAGTGCCTACAGAAGAACTCGGGTGATAAAGCAGAAACACACCCCCCCCCCCTCCCCGTGATCCTCCCCCGACCCACTTCAACCACTCTCCAGAGAACAACAGGGCAGGGGACACGTCCCGTGCTCGCTGTCAAGACAGAAAGTCACAGCCAAAGCGCAGCAAGAAGCCGCTTCTCGGGGGGGAGGGAGCCCCCGCCAGAATTTCTCACAAGGAAAGCGACAGACGCCTTCCAAGGAGAGCGCCGCCGCGGTACGGCCACGTACCTGAGGACAGCAATGGCATCTTCAATCGTCCTGGCCTCCACAGATCCTTCCTCCAGCACCCTCCTGTTGATGTTCTCTTCCAAGGGCACCTCCAAGTGAGTCTTCTCCTTCTCCACTGGGAGGGGGGAGAAAGGGAGAGCCGTTAACATCAAACCCGGCCTATGCAAAACCCTCAGAAGAGGGTTTTCCAAAGCACTCCGAGGAAAGTGCTGGGAAAACTCAGGCAGAGTCCAGTTAAAGTGCTGGGAGAGTCCAGTTCCAGCCCTGGAAGAGAAGGGTGCCTGCTCTGCCCCTCCGTGTCCCCACCTCAAGGCGACAGCAGGTCGCTTTCTGCCCCGTTTGGGGGGCAGACAGAGCGGAGCAGGCAGCGCACACGGCCGCAGGCAGCTCCCGCTTTCCAAACCCTTTGTCCTTCAGCCCCCCTCCCCGCTCCCCATCCCCCCCCGCCGCTGTCAGGGCCTTTCCAGGGCACCACCAAACCTGTATCCGCGTTCTCCTTCTGCTGCTGGTCTTTTCTGATCGTCTCCTCGATCTGGGCCCTGGTGACTTTGCCTGGGGTGACCTGCTTGGGCGATTTCCCTTTCAGCTTCGAGTCCTCCTCCTCCAGCAGGCGCTGCAGCTCCTTCTTGCGCTCCAGCTGCTCCAGCCGCCGCTTCTCCCTCTCCTCCTGCAAGGGAGAAAGGACCAGGTCACCTTCAGAAGGCGGAGGGATCGAAACACCCCCTTACAGGAGCAGGGAACCCCACGGGAAGAGGAGCAGGCACCCCACTTCTGTGGCTAAGGCAGCACCTTATCAGAGGAAGACGCTGGCCGGGCCCCCCCCGACCTCCAGCGAGGCGGCGATAGCTCGGCCCGTCCCTTCGGAACAACGATTCCCCCACCCCTGCCCCATCTGCAGCCACGCGCTGCGTCGCTGCCGCGAAACACAACGCTGCCGTCGAGCGGGAGGCACCAGCCAGGACTGCTGGCCAACAGATTCAGTTTTCCACTTTAATTTCAATAAGTGCTCGGGGGTTGAAAGTTCAGCAGTTGCTCGAGACGAGCCAGTCCAGAGGCTGAATTTGTCCTCGGGTCTGGCTCACGCTCTTGCTAAGAGCTGGGACAGGCAGTCAGACCGACCCCAACCCGCCTGTGGTCATTTTAAAGCGCTCCAGAAGGAACTGAAGAGCCACTTCGCCCTCCGAGGCCCAAGGAAGAGGGTGACAAGACCGTACAACAGGCCCTCAGGGGCTTTCAGTGCTCCGAGGTTTGGGTTTTGGTTTTTTTTTTCCCCCCCCTCCTCTCCCAAAAGCCTGCAAGGTCGGGCAAAAAGAAAGCAACAAGCGAACATCTCCGGGGCAGCGTCACGTGCTGCAAAGCCCTTCGTGTTTCGGTGACGGGGACGCCTCGTTGGGGCTCTCATCCATTATTGACAGGGCTGGCACAGCAAAGCCACCGAGCGCGAACGGAGCGGCTTGGCTCACAGGCAGCCGCGCAGCAAAACCGCTCCAGCAGCAACGCAGCCTGCTGCAGCCTGCTGCAACCTGCTGCAACCTGCTGCAACCTGCTGCCTCCACCCGTGTTCAGGGAGCAGGGGCGGAATTACGAGCGCTGGGGTAGCGCCTGCTGCGGAGGCAGCGAGCGAGGCCGGGGGTTGTGAGGCCGTAAGTCACCCCAGGGCTTGGGAGTTTAAAGGAAAGCTCATCAAAATGGAGATTCCAAGCCCACAAATGGGGAAGGGAGAAAGGAAGGGAGAAAGGAAGGGAGAAAGGAAGGGAGAAAGGAAGGGAGAAAGGAAGGGAGAAAGGAAGGGAGAAAGGAAGGGAGAAAGGAAGGGAGAAAGGAAGGGAGAAAGGAAGGGAGAAAGGAAGGGAGAAAGGAAGGGAGAAAGGAAGGGAGAAAGGAAGGGAGAAAGGAAGGGAGAAAGGAAGGGAGAAAGGAAGGGAGAAAGGAAGGGAGAAAGGAAGGGAGAAAGGAAGGGAGAAAGGAAGGGAGAAAGGAAGGGAGAAAGGAAGGGAGAAAGGAAGGGAGAAAGGAAGGGAGAAAGGAAGGGAGAAAGGAAGGGAGAAAGGAAGGGAGAAAGGAAGGGAGAAAGGAAGGGAGAAAGGAAGGGAGAAAGGAAGGGAGAAAGGAAGGGAGAAAGGAAGGGAGAAAGGAAGGGAGAAAGGAAGGGAGAAAGGAAGGGAGAAAGGAAGGGAGAAAGGAAGGGAGAAAGGAAGGGAGAAAGGAAGGGAGAAAGGAAGGGAGAAAGGAAGGGAGAAAGGAAGGGAGAAAGGAAGGGAGAAAGGAAGGGAGAAAGGAAGGGAGAAAGGAAGGGAGAAAGGAAGGGAGAAAGGAAGGGAGAAAGGAAGGGAGAAAGGAAGGGAGAAAGGAAGGGAGAAAGGAAGGGAGAAAGGAAGGGAGAAAGGAAGGGAGAAAGGAAGGGAGAAAGGAAGGGAGAAAGGAAGGGAGAAAGGAAGGGAGAAAGGAAGGGAGAAAGGAAGGGAGAAAGGAAGGGAGAAAGGAAGGGAGAAAGGAAGGGAGAAAGGAAGGGAGAAAGGAAGGGAGAAAGGAAGGGAGAAAGGAAGGGAGAAAGGAAGGGAGAAAGGAAGGGAGAAAGGAAGGGAGAAAGGAAGGGAGAAAGGAAGGGAGAAAGGAAGGGAGAAAGGAAGGGAGAAAGGAAGGGAGAAAGGAAGGGAGAAAGGAAGGGAGAAAGGAAGGGAGAAAGGAAGGGAGAAAGGAAGGGAGAAAGGAAGGGAGAAAGGAAGGGAGAAAGGAAGGGAGAAAGGAAGGGAGAAAGGAAGGGAGAAAGGAAGGGAGAAAGGAAGGGAGAAAGGAAGGGAGAAAGGAAGGGAGAAAGGAAGGGAGAAAGGAAGGGAGAAAGGAAGGGAGAAAGGAAGGGAGAAAGGAAGGGAGAAAGGAAGGGAGAAAGGAAGGGAGAAAGGAAGGGAGAAAGGAAGGGAGAAAGGAAGGGAGAAAGGAAGGGAGAAAGGAAGGGAGAAAGGAAGGGAGAAAGGAAGGGAGAAAGGAAGGGAGAAAGGAAGGGAGAAAGGAAGGGAGAAAGGAAGGGAGAAAGGAAGGGAGAAAGGAAGGGAGAAAGGAAGGGAGAAAGGAAGGGAGAAAGGAAGGGAGAAAGGAAGGGGAAGGCTCACTTAGCTCCACTCCAAGCAGCTGGGGCCAAGGATGGGATAAAAGCCCTTAGCAGGACGAAGCCTTTATTACAACTGGCAGCCTTCAACTTCTTGGTCATTACGTGCTCCGTGCCAGCGCTCTGAGACACAAGGCCCCGGCAACTGGACCGTGCACGATTTCAAAGTGCAAACTCCCTTATTTAAGGCACCGGCTTTCCCTGCCCGCTGCTCCCCTGCCAGGCCTCTCCCCCTCCTAGTCGGGGCTGAGTAAACAAACGGACTCGGTCTCCCAGATGAGGGGGGGATTTTGGCCACTCCTAGGACCTCCCAGGACAGGAAAGGGTGTCACGAGAGGAGGGGGAAACACAGTCTTACCCCGCTAAATTTCTACTCTCAGGGACAGACCTGAGCAAGAGCAGCCGTGGGGCTTTGCCCACCCTCGCTCAGCACAGCGCAGGACAGCTCCAGCTCCAGCTCCAGCTCCAGCTCCAGCTCCAGCTCCAGCTCCAGCTGGCTCGGCCACCAGCCTCTGCCTGAGCATCCGGCAGGTTTAAGGCAGAATGCAGGAGAAACCCCAAAACTGGAGAGATGAACGCGCCACTGAAGGCCCCGCCGCCAGAGTAAGCCGCTTGACGGGACGCAAAGCACACGCGAGAGGAGCCGCGCCGCGCGTTGAGGACGCCGGCATCGTGCCTAGAACGTGGGCAAAGAAACCGTCCCCTGACTCCTCGTCCCGACTCTGAGGCTCAGGGGCGGCTGAACACGGCAACCCAGAGGTGCTGGCGAGCCCCTCGGCGAGGCTGCAGCCGTGGCCGTGGCTCGAATCCCTCAGGAGGCAGATAAGGAGCGGACACACACGTGCTAATGACCTCAGGGAAGGGAGCAAGACCTTTCAGACCAGAAATGTTATTTACAGTTAGAGAAGATGATCTTTTCCCCCTGCTTATGACAGGAAGGGAACTGTCCTACCAGGCAGCCAGCCCAGCAGCCTGTCCCACCCCGCAGCCCCAGCTGGGGCAACGACACGTCTGACGGAGCAGAAATCCAAGGATAACGCTCTGCTGCCGGCAGCTCCTTTCCAACACCGCTCTCCAAAGGGGACACGGCCGCCCAACGAAGGGGAAACAGAGGCGCCAGCAGGGTGCAGAGCCTTCCTCCTCGCCGCACGCTGCGAGGGACCTCCAGTCCCTCCTCTCCCCCAGCCACCAGGGCAAGCTACTGGCTGCTCTCTGGCATTTACAATCAAGTTTCTATTTGCAGAAAGTAAATAAGCTGGCGCCGGCACTCATTTGTCACAAGACCCGCAAAATCTACGTGCTCAGGTTTCCCCGGCGGCCCGTCACGTCCGGGTCTGCTCTCGCACCTTCCGTCGTGCTCAAAAGCAGCAGCTCTGAGCCGACCCCGAAGCCCAGGGGGCCTGAAGCTGCCGTTTTGGAAGCCTTTCCTCAGGTTGGGCCAAACTAAACCAAAGCTTTACGAATCCTGGTGAAAGAGAGGATTTGTCCTATCAAGGACAGGCAAATCCAAGGATTTGTCTGAGTGAAATGTACCACAAAACTATCAGAAAACTGGAAAGGAAACGAGTAATTTTCTCGCTCAAGATTGCCGCGCTCCGCAGGGCGCCGGGAGGAGCGGAGGGCGAGATTTCTTTAGCTGGATGTTTCTGTTCCCAAGGATTTGTGCGTTCAAACGGGAGTTTCCAGCCCGGCAGAGAACTGCCTGAGCAAGGAACAACTCGTTAGCTTTCAGAACAGCTTCCCACCTGCCAGACAGAAGGAGAACAAGGTCCCACGCACACGGCTCCGAGAGCCAGCGGTCCCTCGAAGTGGCAGCGCTCCCAACCCACCTCTTCCACCCAGGAAGGCCGGGGAGCGGGACGCCAGCCTGGCGAAGCCCGTCGCTCCCCGCACGGCGGAAGGGCAAAGCAGCGCGGGGAAAAAACCCACGAGGCAGGCGGAAAGCGAGCTGGGCAGGACCGACCTGAAGGATGTCCGAGCGCCCAGCGGGCCCTCTGAGGGACCCAGAGCTTTGGGACGTGGATCAAACAGGCGCCTTTTGTGCCCAAAGGCAGCCAGAGCAGGTATCTGGGGGGTACTGGGGCCTGGGAGAGTTGGTACTGGGGCCTGGGAGAGTTGGTACTGGGGCCTGAAGCCCAGCCTGGTGTCGTGGGGTGTCTCTCCACGACATCTCTGCCCCCTGCGTTGCTCATTCAAGCCATCAAATTTCAGCACCGCGTATCGAGTACCACGCAGGCGCCCTCCGAAGAGGGAAGAGGAGTCATCGGACTCCTGCGTTTTATCTGAGTAAGAGCTGCTGCTCGCAGCTGAGTTAATCCTGCACTGAATCACGGGAGGTGGGGAGGGGAAGAGAAAGCCACCACTCGCCTGTCCGCGACGCCACTGCAGCTGGGACCCGTCGGCACACGAGCCTGCCAGCCCACGCCCCCGCGACCGAGCCCAACGGGAACGAGAAAGGCCTAAAACTTGCCCCAAAAGAGTCACTGCTCCCCCGTGTGCTCTCCCGGCACCCCTACCCGCCTCGCGTTTCGCTTCAGTCTTTCCCCAGGCCCCGCGTACACGAGCGCGAGGAGGCTCCTCGCTCCCACGCCGCCCACACGCTCTCCCGTCCTCCTTCCCACCGAGGGCACCAGGCGAAGCCGCGGGAGAGGACGGCGCCGCCGATGCCAGGACGCGCCGGGCGGAGAGAAAGGTGCCGAGGGGCTTTGAGCAGCTGCTGAACAAGGAGGAGCTGCTTTGCTGGCACACAGAGCCCAGGCAACACACAGCCTGAGCGGGGAGAAGTTGTCCTCCCTCAGCCAGGCAGCCCCGGTGGGAATTCGGGAGGGAGGCTGGGAATCCGGGAAGGAGGCTGGGAATCCGGGAAGGAGGCTGGGAATCCGGGAAGGAGGCTGGGAATCCAGCTTCCAGCAGCCACCTCTGCTCCAGCAGCAGTCCCGGACAGCGAGATCTCCCTGCACAGACCCCCCCGGGCACGGAGCGGCTAAAGCCAAGGTCGCCAGGGAGGAGAAGGTCTGCCTCCAGCTGCCAGACCTCTGCCCTTGACATGTTCCACCAGTTCTTTCTTCCCACGGTGCTCCAGCAGGTTTGAGGGTTTGTCACCCTGCCCAGCCTGCCCGCAGCTTCACCGGGGACGCGCAGGCCGGGGCGGCTGGGGCTGGGCCACCACCGGACCCGCTTTGGCTGGTTGCACGGAGCGGAGCACCGCGTGACGGGGAGCGCCGCGCTCTGAGCTGCCGCCGGGCTTGGCACAGGGAGAGCGGGAAGGGACAGAAAAGGACGAAAACCCCCCCGAACGTCAAAAGAAAAGCAGTTACCTCGGTAAAACCCCCCCCACCCCCGAGTCTGCCAGCAAGAAAATCCTGGGCTTTCCAGCCAGAGCTCCCCAGGGAAGGTGACAAGCTGCGACTGGTGCTGAAGCGCCAGAGGAGGCACACGCACACGGCAGGCTGGGGATGAGAGCTCCGACGTCCCCTCAGGCACCACGGAGCCACCAGAGTGTCACCTTCTGTTAGCAGGCTGCTCTCAGAGCGGGGAGGGTGGCCTTTAAAGAAACCCCCCAACGCAGCGAAAGCCAACACCAGGACACTCGCCTGGGGACAGCGACTCTCGGGTCCGGACGTTCGGCTTCCCCGCGCCCAAGGATCAACGCCGAGCGCGCCGCCGCCCCGGCAGCGAGGCCACCAGCTCGCCAGGCAGAGCCACCAAACCCCGGCACGGAGCTCTGCCCTCGCATTTGTTTCACTGAGGCTCTGGGGGTCAGCTGTAGGGGTGGGGAAAAAAAGAAGGGGTTAAAAGGGGCGCGAGGGGGTCGATCTCGGCACGTCCCAAAGGCTTTCGGCCGCTCCTGGCGGTGCGGGAACGCAGAGGTGCTGCACGGGGGTTGCTGCCATCGCCCGGAGAGCTGGGGAAGAGCCGAGAGGAGCCGGGGAAGAGCCGAGAGGAGCCGGGGAAGAGCCGAGAGGAGCCGGGGAAGAGCCGAGAGGAGCCGGGGAAGAGCCGAGAGGAGCCGGGGAAGAGCCGAGAGGAGCCGGGGAAGAGCCGAGAGGAGCCGACTGCGAGGTGCTGAGAGCATCCTCCTACACACGCCGCCATCCCCTCCTCCGGGCGCTGTCACACGAGTCCCTCCTGCGCCACGCCAGCGCCACCCAAACCAGCTCCTTCTCCGGGGCAGCCGGACTCCTACAAACCGTTTTGGTTTCTATCCTCTCTCGGACGAGGATGGGAAGTCATTTCCAATCCGAGTCACACATTCCCTCCCCGCCAGGATGCGACAGGGCACCGGCAGCTCCTTCTGTTCTCCGTGGGGATATTCCAGCCTGATGGCACCGGAGAAGCAGCCGAGGAAGGTTTCCCCGGTTTATTTTCCCCCCAGCAACCCACTCATTCCTGCCTGTTGGCCACTCGCTCACCTACGTGGCGCCCCAGCCGTGTGCCAGCGCCTGCCTGAGGCTCCCGCCGCGGGAAGAGCCCCCGGTGCAGTTTTACCCGGAGCCCTTCGGGCAGGTCAGCTCCTCGGCCGAGCAGAGACTTTCGCTGCTGCGGGCTGCGAGGTCCCCGGGGGGAAGAACACCCTAAACCTCAGCATTCTGGTGAAACTGGTGAAATTCAGGCCTAGAGGGCTGCGGCTGGGCTGCTGCAGGGAGAGGGGACGGCCGAGGCGCCGGGTGGGAGCCGCCTCACTGGTTTCTCTAAAACCCAGTCTGAGGCTCTGGGGCGGACCCTGGTTTTCCCAGTTTGCCATTCCAGCTCCCAGCACGGCTCCCCTCTCCAGACTCCCGTGCCCCCTGCCTGCAGGAGGCTGGTTTGGAAGCCCAGTCAAATAGGTCACTGTCGGCCAAGTCCTAAGCAGAGCGATAATAAGTCCTTGTTCCAGGAAGTAATTAGGCAGCATTAGGGGATTGCGCGGGGGAACAGCACCCGGGGCTCCACATTCCAAACATCAAGACACAAATTAGGGGTGAGCTCACGCAGCCGTACGCAGCACGCAGCCACCCAGGTCACGGGGACGCGCCGGCTCCCTGCCTGGCCGGCCAGCGTGCTCCAGTACCGAGACACCCAGTTCAGGAAGCCCCGAAGTCACAGAGCGGCACAAACCCAGGAACCCCCTAAACCCCATTCACGGCACTGACAGAAGCCCTGCCTGGTTCGCACAAGGGCAAAGAAACCACTTCGGGAGAGGCAGCCAAGTTATCACCAGCAATTGTTTCTAGAAAAAGCCACAAAAATCAGAAGGCAGATTTGCCTAATGCCGCTGCAACGTTAAAAACCAAACAACCCCCAAACGAGCAGTGAAGTGCTCTGGTTACTGAACACGGAGGCAAACGGGCCCCCGGGGCAGAGCAACCTGGTACGAACAAACCAGAGAGAATCTTTTGAGACACGTTGTGAGTAGGGCCCGCCAAGTTAGGGAGAGGAAAAAAAAAAAAAAGAGCTTCATAACCCTTAACCCTGCTAATTTCTTTTGCCTTCTACAAAAATTAAAGACAAGTTAAGAAAGGAAAAGAAAGAATTAAAAAAATGGTCAAAAAAAAAAAAAAAAAATCAAGCCCTGCAGCGGAGTTCCTGATCTTTTACTAATTCGATTTGAAATGAGTCCAACAATAAAGCTTTTACTGCCTCCCTCGGGAAGCCAGCTCCAAGATCCACCCGATTTCTGAATTACACATCAAAGCTTACACTTCCTCCCACACTCATCTTCTTTTAGCTCCCAGAGAAGCCACTAGCTCCAGCTCTTCCGCCCAAAACGAAGGGCAGGACAACGCGTGGAGACACAGCTACAGCTGGGGGACAGAGGAGGAGAAGCAACCCTTCCTCAGCAAGCCTGGATCCCAGGGGCTTCGCCACGGGCCAGCTAGAAGACCCCCTGCTCCCTGACTAGGCATTCACCTTCCTTTGTTCCTTCCTCATCACGTGTTTGTCTTCATCCTTCCAGTAGGCATCTTCCAGCTCCTGCTGACGTTTGGCATCGGCTGCTGCCTTTGCCTCAGCTTTCCTCGCGCGGGCAGCAGCCGACTTGGTGTTTTCACCTTGGAACTTCTTGGGCATCCCTCAAGGTGCTCTGGGGAGAAGAAAAGAGGCTCAGATCCTCGCCCTGGGCAGGAGCTCGGGCCCACCGTCACCCCCAGGAAGCAGGAACGGCTGGAGTTCACGCCACGGGAACCCCCTTTGGTTATTGCCTCACGCTGTTTCGAGATCCTGGGCAGAACAGATCCAGCAACCTCCCAGCTCACCCAGGAGGAACTCTGCTCACTCCGCCCCAGATCCTCAGCCGGGGACGGTCCCTCCCGCCTATTCATGGTGCTGCAACGCCACGACAAATCGAGCTGCTGGGTTCCTGGTACCGGCTCAAAAGCACCGCGGCCCTGCAAGCCCAAACCACTCACTGCTGCAGAGTCCCACGGGAGCTGGGCGCTTTCGTTCTGCACCGGCAGGCTCTGAGGGGAATTCAGGGCTGCCAGCAGAGCAGGGGGAAGCAGCACAAACGCTGCATCACACCCTCTGACTGTACAGAAACGCAGCCCCGTGGCCCCATTTAACTTGGATAAACGACCACACAGACGTGCTGTACTCGTTTCCCCTGCGTTGTTCAGGTAGGAACAGTCCTAACAGCCAGGGGGCCAGAAAATTAACTGGGCACTAGGAAAGGCCCTTCCCAGGGCGCTGCCCAGGCAGACACCGCGTTCTGGATCTTAAATATTTGGGTTTAACGGCAGATAAGGATTTGCTGAAGCAGAAACCACAGAGAAGGGCTGCCGTTCAGGGCCGGCTGCTCAAGGTTTTCAAAGCCCGGGCTGGATTAAATCCCTTCTCCTCGCCGATCCGTGCTCTGACCCTTCTCGCAAGTGCACGGTCTGGGCGGGGGTCCCGGAGGGAAAGCCGTGGGACAGCACCGCAAGGCGTGGGAGGGCGAGGGACGCCTCCCCCCACCCCAGGGGCTGCTCCCACCCCTACAGGGACCCAGGTCCTGCACCCAGAGCCAGCCTGTCCCGAGCTGCCCGACCCAAGGGCCGGCTGTCACCTGCCCAGGCCAGACCCCCAGCGTCCCCCGCACCCCCCCTCGCCTTGGGGCCCTACAGAGCCCTCCCCTCCCACGCCAGGGCACCCCCCCCCCCGCTGCCCTTCCCCGTTCGCTCAGGAAAGGGACGGCTCTGCCCCTCCCCAAATCCCCGGCCTCACCCCTCCAGCCCTTCCCCTCCGCCCCCTGCCCTCCCCCAGGGCCCAGGCCCGACCCCCCACTCAAACCTCCCCCCCCAGGCCTCTCTGCCCCGCCCCCCCCAGCCCTTCCCCTCTCCCCCGGTTCCCCTCCGCGCTCCCGGCCCGTCCCTTCCCTCCAGGCCAGGCCCGAGGCCTCGACCCGCCGCCGGGGCCCGTTCCTACCCGGTCCCCGCCGCTCCGGCCGTCGCGCGCGTTGCGCGTCACCGGTGCGCGCCGTCGCGCCCGCGGGAGGGGCTTTGGGGGGGTGGGGGTGGGGGTGGGAGCGGCGCCCGGCGGGTCGTCAGGGCGCGAATCCCGCCGCCGCCATCTTTGCTGAGGGCACGGCCTGCTCTGCCCACGCTACGGCGCCAGGCCCGGCGGACCGGCGGGGAGCGGCGGGTGGGACGGGGAGAGGCGGGTCGGACGGGAGCGCCCGCAGCGCGGCGGGGAGGCCGGGGAAGAAGCCGGGGAAGAACCCGGAGCACTCCGCCCGCCGGCTCCTCTGCCCGGCACAAAGATGGCGGCGCCCTCCCGAGATGGCGGCGCGGCCGAGCGCCTCCTGCGGGCGGGGCCCCCATTGTGCCGGGGTGGGCGGGGCTCTGGAAGGGCGTGTCCCGCTGCCAACCGTGTGGGCGTGGCTTAACAGGGCGGGGCCCGTTGTCACCTGGAGGACTCGTCAGGGCAGAGCCCATTGTGCTCTGGGTGGGCGGGGCCCTGCGGGTGGGGCGGGGCTTAGCAGGGTGGGTGTGACCTGATGGGCGGGGTTTAGCAGGGCGTGGCCTATTGTGTCCCCCCCCCGGGGTGAGGTTTAGCAGGCTGCGACCCATGGGGTGGGGCGGAGCTTAGCAGGGTGGGGCCCACTGTCACCTGGGTGGGTGGGGCTTATCGGGGCGGGGCCCGCCCCCATGGGCACGGCAGGACCTCAAACACCCCCCCCCTTTCTTCTCCCCCCCCCCCCCCCCCAGTTTGACACCCACCCCCCTCACCAGAGGGGTGGGCAGTGGTGTCTCCCCCCCCCGTCCCCCCCCCCCCAAGGACAGGCTCCTCCCGGGGCACAGCTCCTCCTTTATTGGGGACCCCAGGACATGGACGTGCACCCCCCCCCACCACCGCCCCCCGGGCTCACCGTGGCCGCAGCCGGGCCACCCCCATGCCCACCCACCCCCCCCGGCCCCCTACACGTGGGTCTCCTGCAGCAGCAGGTCGGTGGCGGTGGCGGGATCGGGGGGGCCCCGGGGGGGTCCATCCTCCCCGTCCGGCCTCCCCAGCAGCGCCTGGGGGGCTTCGGCCTTGCCCAGGGGCTGCTCCCTGGGGGTCTTGGCGCCCGGAGGGGACACCGAGGACGTCTGCTTTGCGATGTCCCACCACAGCACGCCCGGGGGCAGCCGCCTCCGCTTGGTCGGCCCTGCCGGAAAAGGGGGTGTCGTGGGGAGGGGCTGCGGGGGCAGGAGGGGACCGGGTGACGTCCCCGCCGGGCCCCCCCAGCCTCACCTGGCAGGGAGCTGAGCAGGACCCCCACCACCACCGTGGTGAGGGTCCCCAGTGCCCCGTAGTACAGGTAGGAGATGGCGTAGAGGTCACCCACGATGGCCGGCCTGCGAGGGGAAGGGGTCAGGGACCGGCAGGGGCAGCAGTGTGACGTCACAGTGAACAGGGAAAGCCGTGTGACATCACAGAGAACAGGGACACTGGTGTGACATCACAGTGAACAAGGAAACCGGTCTGGTGTCACAGCGAACAGGGAAAGTGGTCTGAGGTCAACAGGAACAGGGACAGTGAACAGGAGAAGTGGCGTGACATCACAAGGAACAGGGACACTGGTGGTGACATCACAGTGAACAAGGAAAGCCGTGTGACGTCACAAGGAACAGAGACGCTGGTGGTGACATCACAACAAACCAGGAAAGCCGCGTGACATCACAAGGAACAGGGACACTGGTGGTGACATCACAGTGAACAAGGAAAGCCGTGTGACATCACAGGAAGCCACCTGCACCTCCAGACCACCCTGCAGCTGCCCCCCCCCCCCCCCCCCCTTGACCATCTGTGCTCCCCCCTCACCGTGCCGGGGCCGGGGGCTCCTCGCGGGGGGGCAGGGGTCCCAGGAGGGTGCGGTTGGCGCCGGCGGTGCGGTTGTAGAGCGGGCAGAGGGCTCCGGAGGCCGGCAGCACCCCCATGGCGGCGGCGCTGGGGGGGTAGAGGGTGCCCCCCACGGCCACCCAGAAGGAGAGGGCGAAGCCGGCGCCCAGGCCCCCCAGCACGCCCTGCGGTGGAGGAGAGGGGTCCGCACAGCCCGGGGGAAGCGGGCTGGCTGCGGCGGGACCCCCGGAGCTCCCCCCCCCCCCCCCCGCCCCCCAATCACCCCCGCGCCCCGCGGGACTCACGGCCGTGCTGCACATCGGCAGGAACATGCCCAGGACGAAGGCCCCCAGCAGCGGGCCGCTGATCACCCCCATGACGGTGAAGGAGCCCTGGAAGGGGGACGGCGAGCTCAGCCCCACCGCCCCGGCTCGGGGGCTGCGGGGGCTCGGGGGCTGCGAGGGGTTCGGGGGGGCTCGGAAGAGGAGGAGGAGGAGGAGGAGGATGGCGCTTGGCTCTGCCCCAGACCCCTCAGCCCGGCCACCTCGAGGGCTCTCGGGCAGCCAGCGGTGCGTGGCCGGGTCCTGCTTGGCCGGGCAGAGCCGGCGGGCAAGGGCAGGGGGGCAGCGGGGGCGACCTCAGCCCCACGCCGGATCTGGCCCTGCGTGGTGGGGGCTCACCTGCAGCACAGGGGGGGGGCTCACCTGCAGGACGGGGGGGGGGCTCACCTGCAGGACGTGGGGGGCTCACCTGCAGGACGCCGCCACCCAGCAGCGAGGCCAGAGCTGCCACCGTGATGCACGAGGTGCCGTAGATGAGAGCTGCGGGGGAGGCGGGAAAGGCTCAGCGGCACGGCACGGCACGGCACGGCATGGTACGGCATGGCACAGCATGGCACAGCACTGAACAGTGCCGTGTGGCAGGATGGGGACACCGCGGCACGGCAAGGCACGGCACGGCACGGCATGGCATGGCGTGGCACAGCACCAAACGGTGCCATACAGCAGGATGGGGACACCACGGCACGGCACAGCATGGCATGGCACAGCACCAAACAGTGCCGTGCAGCAGGGTGGGGACACCACGGCACGGCACGGCATGGCGTGGCATGGCATGGCACAGCACCAAACAGTGCCATGTGGCAGGATGGGGACACCACGGCACGGCATGTCACGGCATGGTACAGCACCAAACGGTGCCATGCAGCAGGATGGGGACACCACGGCACGGCACGGCCCGGCGCGGACCCCCGTCTCCACTCACAGAGCCCCTTGGAGATGAGGGTCAGCCTCCGCGGTGACACCGTGGGCAGCCTGGGCTTGACGAGGTCCTCGACGGTGACGGCCGCCATGGCGTTGATGCTGGTGGAGGCCGTGCTGGGGTGCGGGCAGACGGCGGCGCTCAGCACCCCGACGGGGGTGGGGGTGGGGGGCCCAAAGCCCCCTTCAGTGGGGAGTTTTGGGGTCCCCTTGGGGCACCTCACCTGAGGGTCCCGCTGTAGGCACAGGCCAGGAACAGCCCCGGCACCCCCGGGGACGTCTGGAAGATGTCAAGGACCAGGTAGGGCATGTACTGTGGGGGGGGGGGGGGGGATGGCTGCATTGGGGCGGGGGGACAGGACCCTGCGGGACCCCAGCCCCCCGCAGCAGAGCTTGGCCGGGGACCCAAGGGTCCGTCCCCTCTGACCCTCTCACCCTTCCACCTCGCTGCCCTCAATTTGGCGCTCAGGAGGGCAGAGCCGGCGGGGGCGGGGGGCCGCGGGTACCTGGTCGGGAGCGGAGATGTAGCCGGCGAGGAGGGGATCGCAGTCCTTGTACAGCGCAAACATCACAAGGCCACAGGCCACCGCGCTGGAGACGATGCAGAAGAGCCCCACTTGATTCACCAGCAGCGCCCTGCGAAGCACAGGGTGGTGGCACACCCGGCTGAGCAAGGGGGCAGGGGCTGTGCAAGCGTGCAAGGTCCGTGCAAGGGTCCGTGCAAGTCTGCAGGGTCTGCGTAGGGCCCATGCAGGGCTGCAGGATGCATGCAGGGGCTGTGCAAGTGTGCAAGGTTGCACAGTCTGTGCAAGGGGCCATGGCGGGGGCCGTGCCGGGGCTGTGCAAGCGTGCAAGGTTGCACAGTCTGTGCAAGGGTTCATGGCAGGGGCCGTGCCGGGGCTGTGCAAGCGTGCAAGGTCGCACAGTCTGTGCAAGGGTTCATGGCAGGGGCCATGCAGGGGCTGTGCAAGCGTGCAAGGTTGCACAGTCTGTGCAAGGGTTCATGGCAGGGGCCGTGCCGGGGCTGTGCAAGCGTGCAAGGTCGCACAGTTCATGCAAGGGTCCATGGCAGGGGCTGTGCAGGGGCTGTGCAAGCGTGCAAGGTTGCAAGGTCCATGCAAGGGTCCGTGCAAGTCTGCAGGGTCTGTGGAGGGCCCATGCAGGGCTGCAGGATGCCTGCAGGGGCTGTGCAAGCGTGCAAGGTTGCACAGTCCGTGCAAGGGGCCTTGCAATTCTGCAGGGTCTGTGCAGGGCCCATGCAGTGCTGCAGGATCCGTGCAGGGGCTGTGCAGGGGTGCAAGGTTCGTGCAGGGTTGCAGGCTCTATGCAAAAAGTGCAGGGTCCCTGCAAGCCTGCAGGTGCAGTGTTTGGGCAGGGGCTGTGCAAGGTCCGTGCGGGGGTGCTGGATCCGGGCAGGGTCGCACGGTCTGTGCAGGGGCGCGCAGGCTCCGTGCAAGGGTGCAGGCTTCATGCAAGGTCTGTGGAAGGTCCGTGCAGGGGTGCTGGGTCCGTTGCAGGGGTGCAGGGGCCATAGAAGGATGCAGGCACCGGGGTCCCCGAGGGGGATAGCGTGGCACGCAGCCAGCCCCCCCCCACCCAGAGCAGCCCCTTGCCCCCGTGCACGGTCCCACGGAGATCCAGACGAACCCCACGTCCCCGTGGACTCACATCCTGGCCTCCCGCTCGGTCCTGCAGGCCACGTAGCGCTGGACCTGCGCCTGGTTGACGCCGTACATGGAGAGCCAGACCAGCGTGCCGCCCACCACGAAGGTCCACACCGTGTACCGGCTCCGTGGGTCCGGGTTGAAGCTGGGCACACCGGCACGTGGCCGGGGGCAGGGGGGTTGAGCCAGGGCTGGACCAACACACACATCCCCCACCCCCACCCCCCCCCACCCCAGCACCCCAGGGGCAGGGAGAGCAGGGTCAGGGCACAGCAGGGTGAGGGGGACACACTCACTCGCCCAAGTTCACCCTGGAGCCGTTGGTGGCAATGCCCAGCACCCTGGCGGGACCCCCCACCAGCAGCACCCCCCGGATGATGACGGCGAAGAAGCCGGAGAGCATCACGAAGACCTGGAAGACGTCCGTCCAGATGACAGCCTTCATCCCGCCCTGCGCCAGACGGAGCCGTGGGTGAGCACCGGGGACCCCCCTGGGGGACCCCCAGGACCCTCCTGCTCCCTCCCTCACTATGGTGGTGTAGAAGGTGCAGATGACTCCAGTGGAGAGCAGGGACGCCCAGATGTCCAGACCGGTCACTGAAGGAGAAGGGAAGGTGCTGAGCAGAGCCCCAGGGTGCAGACAACACCCTAGGGTGGGGACAGGGCTGAGATGTCCCCAATACAGGGATGGGGATGCCACGGGGAGCAGCCCCCGCCTCCCCACCGCACCTTGGTTGAGGATCAGAGCGGGGGCGTAGATGACGATCCCCGTGTACAGCGTCTGCGGGAAGAGAGGGGTCAGCGCCCCGTCCCACCGGCCCCGCGGGCACCGGGCAGGCGACGGCTGCGCCCGCGGGGACGGGGACGAAGCGTGACGCTGCCGCCCAAGCACGGCGTGCAGGCGCTGGGAAAACACTGGGGTTTTCACTCAAAACAGGGCTCCCGCCGGGCGCTGTTTGCTTTGAGCGATGGAAAACATGAGCACGGGAACGAGGCCTCTTCCCGGGGGTCCCAGGGCAGCGCCGGCACGGCCGGCTCCAAACCCCCACCGGGTGCCACGTCCCCACTGTCCCCATCCCACCCGTGGACACGCACCGTGGCCACCACATACTGCAGGGTCCCGCACAGCCGGACGCTCCTGCTGAACCGCCGCTCCAGGTACTGGGGACGACAAGGACAAGGGAGCGCGTCGGGGCCGCCCCGTCACCGGGGGCTGCTCCGGGGGGGGGGGCACGATGTGGTCCATCCCCCCCCCGCACCGTGCCCACCTCGTAGGTGCTGGTGAGTCCCAGGCGGTAGAAGACGGGGAGGAAGAGCTGGGCGGTGAGCAGCGTGTTGAGCAGCTGCCCCACACACATCCAGAGGAATTTGGCTCCGTACCGGTACGCCTCCGACGGCACCCCCAGCACCTGGACGGCCGACATGAAGCTGGCTGAGAGCGAGAGCCCCACGGGCAGCGCCGACATCCGTCGCCCCCCCGTGAAAAAATCCTCCGAGGTTTTCTGGCTGCCTTTGGCGAGGCCGTGGAAGAGCCCGATGCCGGTGGAGATGAGCAGCATCAGCCCGAAGACCCCGTAGTCCCAGAGGCTGAAGGTGAGCCGCTCCGGCACCCACACCTCCAGGCTCCCTGCTGGGGCCAGCGTGGCGGCTGCACGGGGCGGGGGGGACACCCCCAGGCTGGGAACCGTCAGGCAGATGGGGACGTGGCACGGGGACACGGCACACAGGGCTAGGCCAGGGCACGGTGGCACCGGTGCATCCAGGGGTGGTGAAACTGGAGGGGGAGAAAACTCTGTGCAATTATTGAGCGACGTCCGACGCGCAGCAGAACGGACCGAGCACGGAGGGGAGAGCGTGGCTGCCGCCCCGTCCCACCCCGTCCCACCCCGTCCCTGTCCCTGGGAAGGTCTGCGCCAAGCGAAGGGCAGAGCTCAAGCTGCAAGAGGGACAACCCAAGCTCGGCAAGGGAATTGTCCCCGATACCTCCTGGTTCAGAGCAGGCAGGGAGAGGAGAGCAGCAGAGCGTGGTCCGGCTGCTCCAGAGCACTTCAAGCACTGGCTCCGGGAAGCGTTGGCACCCAAAGGTCCTTTGACATGTCCGGGAGGGAGCAACCCCTCTCCAGCTAGCGCAAACAGGGAGGAGCAGAGCCGTCACTGGAGCCAAATTTATCTCCAACTGAGGGGACAAAACAAACCAAAGCTAAACTTTTACCCAGAAAAAAAAAAAAAAAAGCAGCTCGTTTGCAACCCAAGGCGAGGAGGAGGAGGAGGAGGAGGAGGAGGAGGAGAGCGAGGGGATGCGGGGAGCCCGGCGGGTTGGAGGAGGCTGCTGCGACGTCCTTGGCGGGCGTTGAGGCGGCGGCGGCGGAGCGAGCGGGGCTGTGGCGAGGGGCCGGTTGTGCCTTGAGCTCCTCCAGTCTGCGGGGCGGGCGCCGGAGAGGGAGGCAGGTTCGGGGAGGGACCCTCGGTGGGGAGGACGGAGCCGTCGGGGGCCGCATCCACAACCCCTTCCCTCCCGCATGCCCCGACGCCGGCTAACCCCAGGGCACGCCGAGCGGCGGCGTGGCCCCCCGTACCCCAACGGGCAACGTGGCCGATGCAGGAGCCGGCCACCGAGCCCGGTGAGCGTAGGGATGGCAGGATGGCGGTGGCCATTGGGACACGTGGCTCCCGGACACGGGGCTGGCCCAACATCCTCATTCACCGGCACAAACATTCCCTGCTTTGTCTTGCCTGGCTCCTGGACAGGTTTGTCCCACGGGGATTTCCTCCCCTTGCCCTGAGCCCCGGGGATGAGCCTGGGGAAGAACCCGGACACTGGGACAGAGCCACCGCGGGGGCATTGTCCCCACCGAGGCATCACCGCCGGGCGGAGGACGGTCCCAGGGCCCCAGGGTCTGGCTCCAGCCCTGGTGGCCTTGTCCCCAACATGCATCCCCGGGGACAGGGCTGGGCAGGACCCCCCCTTCCCTGCGTGCCCCCTGCCCCGGCTTCGCCTCCTCCCGAGCTGGTGAGAGCAGCAGAAAGGGGAAAAACAAACGACGGCGGCTGAGCCCGGCCACATCCGCAAACGGGTGTGTGCGACGCCACGTGGCACCGGGGCCACACACCCCCCCCAGCCCCACGGTGGCCCCGAAGGCATGGTGGCACCGGTGGCACCCTGGGGCTGGGCTGGCCGGGGCAGGACCGGGGTGAAAGAGCTAAGCCCACCCTGGCAGGGCTGTGAGTGGGGCAGGAAGGGTCCCGGCAATGGGGTGCAGGGGGTGGGGGGGGTAGGAAGGGTGCGTGGGCAGCACCCAGCCCCTCGCCTCACGCAGCGGGGTGGCACAAGATGGGGGCTGGGATGCCCTGGCAGAGCATCACCCATCCCTACGGTACCCACAGCACCAGGAGGCGGCAGGACCAGCAAGGCGCCTTGGGTCCATTGGGACACCCAACGGGGTGCCCAGCACCAGCTGGGGTGCCCGGGGCTCCCTGCCCCTTCACCCCCCGAGCTGGTCCCTGCACCCTGGGGTGGCTCCTTTCTGTCCGCCGCCCCGTACCCCCTCCCTTGCCAGGAAACCGCCCGCTGCGGAGGCTGCAGGCAGGAAGGAAGTCACCGAGGGGATTTTTTGACGCTCCCCTTCACTCGCAACCTCCGAGCAGCCGCCTACGCAGCCCAGGAACCCCGACCCGGCAGCACGGCCCTGCCCGGCACCCGCACCCCGGGATCCAAGCACACGGGCACCAGCGAGGCCGCCGGCACGGCAGCAGGTACCACACCAACACGGCGGGGGGCTTCATGGGGTCCGACCCACCCAGATGGGCACGGGGATGGAGCTGAGTCCTCCCTGCCCACGTCTAGGAGTGATGGAGGGCATGGACACACGGCCCTGGGCCGGCTGGTGACGAGGAGCGGCCGTAGGACAGGCTGGGGAGGGTGGGTTTATCCACACGCCTGGAGAAATGTCTGTGTGCCTCAGTTTCCCCTTCGTCCTTCCCAGGACGGGCTGACCCCAGCCCTGGAGATGCTGCACGCTTGGCTGCGGGGTTTCACCCTGGGGAGGGTGCCAAGGGGAACGCGTGGGGAAAGGGCACGCACGGGGCAAGGTCCTGCCCCGCACGGGGGTCACACTGCGGGGGGGACGGGACACGGTGCCACCAGCAGCTCCGGTGCTGAGCCCCCCGCCCTGGCCTTGCAGCCCCCGCCATGGCCCCGCTGGGCGAGGACACCCCGCTGATCGGGGAGCGCTCCTGCAGCCTCTCCTCCGCCGAGACCGGCACCCTCCAGGTGTACCTGTACCACCGGGCACCCACCCCGCACAGCCCCCCCGGCACCGCCGCCGGCGTCCTCACCTTCACCTTCGGCGAGTACACGGCCGAGGAGCTCTGCGTCCACGCCGCCAAAGCCTGCGGTGAGCACCGTCCCGCCGGCACCGGCGGGCTCACGGCACCGGCCGTGGGTACCGGCCGTGCCCGTCCTTGGCAGCGAGGCGGGGAGGGGGGGGGTGTCACAGCACTGCTCCGTCCCCCAGGCGTGCTGCCCGTCTGCCACCCGCTCTTCGCCCTGGCCACCGAGGATCTCAGCTGCTGGTTCCCCCCCAACCACCTCTTCACCGTCGATGACTCCCGCAGCCAGGTCGTGGTGTACAGGATCAGGTACAGCCCGCGGGGACGCCACCGTCCCAGCCTCAGCCCCGCTCGCTGGCGAGTCTCCGGCGGCTGGTAGGGGCTGTGCGCTAGTGGGGACGCGGTGCTGAGCCCCCCCCCCCCCCCCCCTTCGCTCTCCCCTTCAGGTTTTTCTTCCCCAACTGGTGCGGGCTGGGACAGTCCCACCGCTTCCAGCTGCTGAACGACCGGGCCAGTCCCGTCCTGGACTACCCCGTCATCGATTACCTTTTCGCCCAGGTGAGCCCTTGCCAGGCTGGCATCTCTGTCCCCAACACCCGAGGCCGCAGGTGGGGGGGTCCTGTGTGGTTTCTCGGGGGGGGGTGGTACGTGTCAACCTCAGTGCAGCGATGTCCTTCACCGCCCTGGGCTGTGCCACCCTCCTCCTCCTCCTCCTCCAGCACCCTCCAGCCCCTCACCATGGTGGGATGCAGGTCCTGCTGCCCAGCTTGGCTGGATTTGCTCACGGGCATCCCAGGCTGGCTGAGACGGGGGGGGGGTCACTGTGTCCCCTGGGTGGTGCGCGCCCCAGGGATGGAGCTGGCTCCGCTGCACCCCAGGCTGCAGCAGGAAACCAGCGCCTGGGGCAGGATGTGACTCACATGGGCACCGAGGCCCAGGGCTGGGGCTGGAGCCACCCCAGAGCCACCCCAGTGTGATGGGGGGGGGGGTGTGTCAGCAGGGGCCACCCTAGACCCTCCCGTTAGCTGGGGTGGGGGGGACACGATACCTGCCACAACCTCATGCACGGAGCGGGGGGGGTCTCGGGGCGCATCGTGCCTCCTGGCTGCAGCAGCATCCCTGGGCAGGAGATGCACCCAGAGCGGGGCAAGGGGGTGCTGGCGTGGGGATCCCCCCCCGCCCCCACCCAGCCTCTGCCCCCCTCCCCAGTCCCGCAGCGATTTCATCGAGGGACGCGTGGCGGTGGCGCTGAGCCTGCCCACGCAGGAGGAGTGCCTGGGCCTGGCCGTGCTGGACATGCTGCGCATCGCCAAGGAGAAGCGGCAGAGCCCCGGCGAGGTCTTCAGCCACGTCAGGTGAGGCGGGGAAGGGCTGCGAGGACACCCCAGCGTCCATGGGGACACCCCAGCCTCCATGGGGATAGCCCTGGCCACCCACCCGCTGCCTCCTCCTCCTCCTCCTCCTCCTCCCCCTCCCCGGCAGCTACAAGTCCTGCATCCCCGCGCCGCTGCGGTGCCAGATCCAGCAGCACAGCTTCCTCACCCGCAAGCGCATCCGCCACCGCTTCAGCAAATCCCTGCGGAAGATCGGGGGCTGCCAGACGGACGGACGCTACCTGAAGCTCAAGTACCTGCTGGACCTGGAGCGGCTGCAGCGGCGCTGGGCGGAGGAGAGTTTCCACGTGCGCTCGCCCGGCTCTGCCGCCGCCATCACCATCCACGTGGCCGGCGAAAGCGGCGTCTCCTGGAGCTGCGATGGCTCCGAGGTGGGGTGGTTGTGCCAGGGGGTCCCGCGGTGGGGGCGAGGGGTGGGTTGGAGGGGACGTGGAGGCCAGCCCCGGTCACGTCCCTCCGCAGAATCGCCAGCACTTCTGCGATTTCCCCGACATCGCCGACATCAGCATCAAGCAGGCGAGCCGGGAGGGCGGCCCCGTGGAGAACCGCGTCGTCACCCTCACCAAGACGGACAACCGGGTGCTGGTGAGCCCGGCGCTGGGGGTGGTGCAAAGCGGGGGAGCCCCAGTGGGGTGGGGTGCTGGGGTTGGCACCGCGATGACCCCCCCACCCCGCCCTCCGCCTGGTCCCAGGAGGTGGAGTTCCCCACGCTGCGGGAAGCCCGCTCCTTCGTGGCTCTCATCGACGGCTACTACCGCCTGACGGCAGACGCCCACCACTACTTCTGCAAGGAGGTGGCCCCCCCCCGGCTCCTGGAGGACGTGGAGAACCAGTGCCACGGGCCCATCAGGTGGGTGCTGGGACCCCCCCCCCCCCCACCGCCCCCAACCCACGGGTGATGGGGGGGAAGAAAATCGCCGGGGTAGGAGCTGCAAGAGCGGCGAGCGCCGGTCCCCATCCCGCTCCTCGGGCAGGTGATGCTCAGGCCACCCCGGTGCCCACCGGCTTTGGGGAGAGGCACAGCGGTGGGCTGAGCAGTGGGGTGGGGGGGGGGGGGTGTCCCCAAAGGGGACCCAAGCGGTGCCCCTGACCCAGCGCCGCCGTCCGCAGCTCTGAGTTTGCGGTGAACAAGCTGAAGGTGGCGGGGGGCCGCCCGGGGCTGTACCTGCTGCGCCGCAGCCCGCAGGACTTCGACAGCTACCTGCTGACCGTCTGCGCCGAGGTGAGGCCGGCACCGGCACCGGCACCGGCACCAGCACCGGCTGGGCACCCGGGGTGCCAGCACCGCGTGGGGCTCCAGCGCTGGGTGCCACGGGTGCCACCGGGAGGGAACCGCAGGGCTGAGACCTCTCGCTGGGACGGCGTCACGGGGAAGTCTGGGGGGCTCCCGGGGGGGACCCCGCGCCGCTGAGCCCCGGCCTCTCGCCCCGCAGACCCGCTCCGGCCAGGACTACAAGCGCTGCCTGATCCGCAGGGACGAGGACGGGAACTTCTGGCTCTCGGGGGTGGCGCGGGCGTTCTGCAGCCTGCGGGAGCTGCTGGGCACCTACGGGCGCTGCGGGCTGCAGGCGGAGGGGGCCCGCATGCGCCTGGCTGCCTGCTGCCCCCCCCTGCCCAAAGGTGACGGGGGGGGGACAACACACGGGACGGGGCAGGGCTGCGCGCACCCGCGGCGGTGTGACGTCACGGAGCGGGCGGTGTGACGTCACGGAGCGGGTTGTGTCATCGAGTGGGCGGTGTGATGTCACGGAGCGGGTGGTGCGAGGCCACACGGCGGGCTGTCGTCACGGAGTGGGTTGTGTGGCCTGCCGTGTGACGTCACGAAGTGAGCTGTGTGATGTCACAGAGCGGGTCGCACGGTGTCATGGAGCGGCCCGTGTCACCATAAAGCGAGCCGTGTGACGTCACAGAGCAGGCTGTGTCCTGGTAAAGCGGGCTGTGTGACGTCAGAGAGCAAGCCGTGTCATCATAGCGTTGGGCTGTGTGACATCACAGAGCAGGCCGTGTCATCATAAAGCGGGCTGCGTGACGTCACAGAGCAGCTGACTACGTGGTGTCATAGAGCGGGCTGTGCAACGCCAGAAAACGACCCGCCCGACATCACAGAGCAGGCTGTGACGTCACGGCTTCTCCCTCCCCCTCCCCTGCCCCCCCCCCCCCCCAGAGAAGTCCAACCTGCTGATCGTGCGGAGCGGCTGCCCCCAGCCCCCCGGCTCCCCCGCCGCCCCCCGCCGCAGCCTCAACCAGATGATGTTCCACAAGATCGACCCCCAGAGCCTGACGCGGGTACGGGGGGGGGCGGGGACGACCAGGGCACCGGTGGGATGGGGGGTTGTGGGCGGGGACACCCCCCCCCCACGACCACCAGCGTCGTGTGTCCCCCCCCCACAGGGCGAGAGCCTGGGCCAGGGCTCCTTCACGCAGATCTACAAGGGCGTCAAGCGGGACCAGGAGGAGGACGGGCACTACCAGACCGAGGTGGTGCTCAAGGTCATGGACGGCGGCCACCGCAACTGCTCCGAGGTGAGGCGGCAGCGGCAGCCCTGCCACTGGGAGGAAGGGGGTCCCCATGGCCCCCCCCCCCCCCCCCCCCCCCCACCCTGAGCCAGCCTCCCCCTCCTCCCAGTCCTTCCTGGAGGCAGCCAGCATCATGAGCCAGCTCTCCCACAAGCACCTGGTCTTGCTGCACGGCGTCAGCCTCGGGAAGGACAGTGAGTGCCCGTCCCCACCTCGCCGGGTGCCGGGATGGCGTGTGCTGGACCCTGCCCGTGCCATCCCAACACCCCCCCCCAGGTATCATGGTGCAGGAGTACGTCAGGTACGGCCCCCTGGATCTTTACCTGAAGAAGAACCAAGGCGAGGGCAAGGTGACCACGAGCTGGAAGCTGCAGGTGGCCAAGCAGCTGGCGTACGCCCTCAACTACCTGGTGAGCTGCCGGCGTGGCACCGAGCCCCCGCGTCCCACCGCCCACCCGCCCCTGCGGGTCGGCATCACGCAGCTCTCCCGCCTCCTCCCCCCACGGCTCCCGTGCATCCGCGTCCTGCAGCTCCAGCGCATCCGCGCCCTGTGGCTCCCGTGCATTTGCATCCCTCAGCACCCGTGCCTCCACGTCCCACGGCCCCCCACGCATCCCTGTCCCACAGCTCCCGTGCAGCTCCTGCAGCCCCCACGGCTCCCACGCACCCCTGTCGGTTCACCCCACGAGCTGGGGCTGCGCTGAGGGTCCCGGTCCCTCTCCCCTCACCAGGAGGACAAGAAAATCACCCACGGCAACGTCTCTGCTAAGAAGGTGCTGCTGACCCGGGAAGGGGACGTGGCGAGTGGCAGCCCCCCCTTCATCAAGCTCAACGACCCCGGAGTCAGCGTCACCATCCTGGCCAAGGAGAGTAAGTGCCTGGGCTGACCTGGTGGGTTGGGGGGGGGGTGGTGGTGGTGGCAGGGCCACCCCCGGCGGGTGCTGAACAGACTCATCCCACTGTCCCCAGTGCTGGTGGAGCGCATCCCCTGGGTGGCCCCCGAGTGCCTCAGCGACCCCAAGAGCCTGGCGCTGCCGGCCGACAAGTGGAGCTTTGGGGCAACCCTCTGGGAGATCTTCAGCGGTGGCAACATGCCCGTGAGCCTGCTGGAGCCCCAGAAGGTGAGGCTGCCCCGTCCCTCCTGCCCCGTCCCGCTGCGCCCGGGCTCTGCTCGCTCACCCCCTGCCCGGAGAAGACCACGTCCCACCCTGGGGTTTCTCTGCTGCCCAGAGGCTCTGGTGACCCAGGTCATGCTGGAAAAAGGGGCATCTCGGGGCGGGGAGACGGGCACCCGCGGCACCCAGAGCCGGGGTGTCGCAGGGCTCCAGACCCCGCAGCCTTGGCGCGTGGTGGAGGTGGCCGCGGGGTCCAGCGCTGCAGGGACGGGCAGTAACCGCCCCCTTCCCCCCCCCCCAGCCTAAAATCCCCCGGGTGATGCTCAGGGCGAGGGGCTCGCACAGCCCGGCGAGGTGCACGGGGGCTCTTCGGGTGCTGCTTGGGGGGGTGGGCACGGGGCCAAGCGCCCCGCAGCCAGCCCCTGCACCCTCTCCCACCCCCGCAGAAGCTGGATTTCTACCAGAGCAGCCTCCAGCTCCCCGCGCCGAAGTGGACGGAGTTGGCCACGCTCATCGCCCAGTGCATGGACTACCAGCCCCGCCGGCGGCCCTGCTTCCGCGCCCTCATCCGGGAGCTCAACAGCCTCATCACCTCTGGTGAGCCCCAGGACAGTGCGTGGGGCAGGGGTGGGGGGTGTGAAACGGGCTCCGGACCACCACGGTGCCCTCACCCCCCCCCCCCCCCCCTCCCCCAGATTACGAGCTGCTCTCGGACCTGTCACCCACCGACACGACGCTCCGGGACAGCTTCTGGGGGTACGAGCCCCTCGCCATGTGCCCGGACCCCACGCACTTTGAGGAGAGGCACCTCAAGTACATCTCGCTGCTGGGCAAGGTGAGGGGGGGGGGGGGCAGAGGGGGCACCGTCCCCCAAGATCAGTGCACAAGTTTCTTGCACAACCCCCCACCCTTATTTGCATCTGGGGCACGAAACACCTCTGGCTCCCGGGAGGATGCTGTGCCCTCCAAAGCTGAGAAACGCTTGGTTTGTGCCTGTGGCCTCACCTGTGCGGGGGATCTTGGGGGGGGGGACGAGGTGCTGGGGACACCGTGGGGGTCTCCAAGACCCCCCCCCTACCTCCTGAGACACCCCATCATCCCGCATCCCCACCCGCCTCCCCCCCGGCCAGGGTAACTTTGGGAGCGTGGAGCTGTGCCGCTACGACCCGCTGGGCGACAGCACGGGCGAGCTGGTGGCGGTGAAGAAGCTGCAGCAGGATTCGGCCAAGGAGCTGCAGGATTTCGAGAGGGAGATCCAGATCCTGCACTCGCTGCAGCACGACTTCATCGTCCAGTACCGGGGCGTGTGCTACAGCCGGGGTGAGCGCGGCGTGGGGCAGGGAGCGGGCAGGGCTGCCCCCGTCCCGGCCGGTGGGTGATGGATGTGCGGGCAGGGCGGCGCGGGCTGCGGCTGGTGATGGAGTACTTGCCCAACGGCTGCCTGCGGGACTACCTGCAGAAGAACCAGCCCCGCCTGGACCACAGGACCCTGCTCCTCTACGCCTGGCAGATCTGCAAGGTGGGACCGCAGGGGCCGGTGGCCAAGGGGGTCCCTGCCCTCCTGGAGTGGGCGTGGAGCAGTGCCACCGCTCACCCAGGGGGTCGTGGGATGAGCCCCTGGGGATGCTGCTGGGTCCCGGTTGTGGTCCAGCCTGGGATGAGCCCCTGGGGATGCTGCTGGGTCCCGGTTGTGGTCCAGCTGGGATGAGCCCCTGGGGATGCTGCTGGGTCCCGGTTGTGCAGCTGGGATGAGCCCCTGGGGATGCTGCTGGGTCCCAGCTGTGGTCCAGCTGGGATGAGCCCCTGGGGATGCTGCTGGGTCCCAGTTGTGGTCCAGCCTGGGATGAGCCCCTGGGGATGCTGCTGGGTCCCGGTTGTGGTCAGCTGGGATGAGCCCCTGGGGATGCTGCTGGGCCCCAGTTGTGCAGCTGGGATGAGCCCCTGGGGGTGCTGCTGGGTCCCGGTTGTGCAGCTGGGATGAGCTCCTGGGGATGCTGCTGGGTCCTGGTTGTGGTCCAGCCTGGGATGAGCCCCTGGGGATGCTGCTGGGTCCCAGCTGTGGTCCAGCTGGGATGAGCCCATGGGGATGCTGCTGGGTCCTGGTTGTGCAGCTGGGATGAGCCCCTGGGGATGTTGCTGGGTCCTGGTTGTGCAGCTGGGATGAGCCCCTGGGGATGCTGCTGGGTCCCGGTTGTGCAGCTGGGATGAGCCCCTGGGGATGCTGCTGGGTCCTGGTTGTGGTCCAGCCTGGGATGAGCCCCTGGGGACGCTGCTGGGTCCCAGTCCCAGCGAGCAGCTGCATCCCGCACAGGGCATGGAGTACCTGGGGGCGCAGCGCTGCGTGCACCGGGACCTGGCCAGCAGGAACATCCTGGTGGAGAGCGAGACCCACGTCAAAATCGGGGATTTTGGGCTGGCCAAGCTGCTGCCGCAGGACAAGGACTATTACGTGGTGCGGGAGCCCGGCCAGAGCCCCGTCTTCTGGTGAGGGTACCACCGGGGTGGGGGATGTGGGGCTGCCGGTGCAGATGGATCCGGTGCTCAGCATCCTCCTGCCGGCAGGTACGCGCCCGAGTCCCTGGCGGACAACGTCTTCTCCCGGGCATCCGACATCTGGAGCTTCGGGGTCCTCCTCTACGAGCTCTTCACCTACAGCAACAAGAGCAAGAGCCCCTCGGAGGTGAGGCCCCCCCAACACAGGGCTGGGGTCCCACTGGCCCCACCCTGAGCCCGTTACCTTCGGGATGTGCCCCCCCTCGTCCGGCTGCGGTGGCCCCGTGCCGATGGCTGTCCCCGTGCCCGCAGGAGTTCCTCCGCATGATGGGCACCGAGAAGACGGCACAGATCATCTGCCACTTGCTGGAGCTCCTGAAGGACAACCGGCGTCTCCCGGTGCCGGCCGGCTGCCCCACGGAGGTGACAGCCCTGGCTGGGCTGGTGGGGGTCCTGGGGGGGGGTCAGTGGGGGTCACCCCGCTCCCCTGACAGACGGCCCTGTCCCTTGTCCCCAGGTCTACACGCTGATGCTGAGCTGCTGGGCCTTCACCCCCAGCGCCAGACCCTCCTTCGGGGAGCTGGCCCCCAAACTCGAGGCGCTGCGGGACGGCCGGAGCAAAGCCCGTGGGTAACCACCCCCCCATCCCGGCTGGGACCCCGACCACCCACCTCCCCCTCCCCAGGCGGTGACAGACGGACACACGGCCACGGCGATGCTTCAACGTGCTTTAAGGGCTGCAGAGGGGTGCAGCACGGGGGGACATGGCCCCCATCAGACACCCCCCCCCTTGCCATCCAACACTGCTCTGCTTCCCCGCGGCAGGCAGACCCCGGCCCTGCGATGCCGCTTGCCTTGTACCCCCCTTCTGCCTGTCGCTGCCCCCACCACGGTGGGATTTGGCGGTTTTCTAGTAAAGTTTGGTAAATTTGGCAGTGGGGGTGAGGTGAGAGGGGACGCACAGGGGAGAGGGGACGAGCGGGGAGAGGGGGTCCAGTCACCGTGTGGAGGTGCTAGGGGAGGTCGGCTGGGAGAGAGCGGGGAGGGGTGAGGGTGCCCACAGGACATCCCAGGAAGGACCCCCAGGTAAACGCCCACCCCAATGGGGTCTCAGGGGTTCCCATCGCTCCCACCCTGAGCCCACGATCCCCCCAAGCCAGCCCTGTCCTCCCTTTCAGCCCCATCCCTCAGGAAGGCTCCAAACCCCACGTCCTCATGAACAACACGGGGTCGTTTATTCTCCCTTTGGTGCCTCAGGGCTCCGCCGGCTACAGGAGGGCAGATTTGGGGTAAAACCAGGCAGAAACCTCAGCAGTCCCCAGGGTGGGAGCTGGGGTTTGGCACCGCAGACGCCGCTCTGCCCTCCTGGTGGCACCGTGGCAGAGCCGGGGGGGGGGGGGGGGCGGTCAGCCCCAGGGTCTGTCCCCCAAACCGAGCAACGCGGCAACATCTACCGGGGATCTGGGGTTGCACCGACGACGTTTTCCCCCGGCTCTTGGTCCTCCTCGGCCGCCCTAGAAGACGCTCACGCTCCTGCCGCAGCGCAGCCGGGGCTCGTGGATGGCCTGCCACATCACCGCCGTCTCGTAGGGCACGAAGCGGTGCACCACCAGCAGCTCCCGGTAGTAGCAGGGATCGAAAGGGTCGGCGTTGGCCGGCACCCCCACGCCCATGGTCCGGATGCCGGGGTGAGAAGCGGGCAGCAGCCCCGCCTTCTCCAAGCACATGCCCAGGTAGGCGTCGTCGATGGGGAAGAGCTCGACGCCGCGCGATTCCCGGGCGATGGCGCGGGCGGTGAAGCCGGACATGAGCATCCCGCCGCCGCCGCAGTAGGGCGGGTACCGCGCGGGGGCCAGGAGCTGCGTGGGCACGAAGTACTTGCTGCTCTGGAGCCGGATAGGCCCGGTGCCGGCGATGAGATGCCCCACCATGAGGTGCTGCTCCGGGGAGCCCCGGGCGGCCCTCGCGAAGCGGATGACGTTGTCGGTGTTGACGAAGACGTCGTCGTCCCCGTTGAAGACGAAGCGGACGCCGGGGCAGCGCTCCTCCAGCCAGGCGTGGAAGAGCACCTGCTTCAGCGTCAGGTTGAAGAAGGTGTCCCTGAAGCCCCACTGCAGCACGTCCCCGTGCTCCTCCTGCTCCAGCCGCAGCAGCCGGTTGAGCTTCTTGGCATCCCGGGCGTCGGGGGCCACCCCCACAAGGAAGACCCGGCGGATGAAGGCTCCTTCGAAGGCCCTCTCCTGCCCCCAGGTCTTGCGGATCACCTCCCGCCGACCGTAGTTGGCCGGCGACGACTTAATGGCCAAGAGGAGGAAGACGTCGGGGGACCCCTCGCGCCCCCCGCACTTGCCAGGGACGCCGAGCAGCGCTGGGAAGGACCGGCAGTGCTTGTACCGCATGAAGTCCTGCACGTGGCCCGGCAGCTCGGCGAAGCCGGAGACGTTGTGCACCGAGAGATTGGCCGCGCAGGGGGCAGGGGTGGGCAAAGCCCGGGGTGGGGAGAGCCTGGGGGCTTCCCGGGGGCTGGGGGGGTCTCTGCGCTGGGGGGCCGTGCTGTGCCACAGCCGGTCATCGCGGTAAAGCAGGTAGCAGAGCCCCAGCAGCCCCGCAGCGAGCAGACCCCCCAGCTGCAGCCTGCAGCGCCGCAGGGACGTGCTCTGCAAGAGACGGGGAGAGGGGGGATTTGGCACGGGTCGTTCGGCCCCCGCGCCCAGAGGGGTGCCCCGCGCCAGGGCAAGGGCGTCCTTCCCTGCCGAGCCGCGCCACGAAGCTCCCGGCGTGCGGAGGGGAGCGGGGAGGTGTCCCCGTGCCAGACGGGCACGCCGTGCCGCAGGCAACCGGCAAGAGGCACAGGCTGGGGAGGGCAGAATCCGGCTCCTCCAGCCGCGCTGGGAAAACGTGCCGCAGGATTGGGCTGCTCCCCTTTGGGGGAGCAAACACGGGGTGCGGCCCTGAAACCAGGGGATGGTGGGACCCCCTGGCATGGGGCGGGGGGGGGGTACCCACGGCGTTACCGTCAGCTCGAGGTGTAGGGAGGGAGGTGGTGGGTGCGAGGAGCCCACCTGGGTTTGCTGCGAGCAGCCCTCGCTCTCTGAGGCAAAGCACCGGGACAGGGGTCCCTCGGGGAGCACATGGGGACCCCGGGAGCCGCTCGCCCATCGGCACGGCACGGAGCCCAGCCGGATGGGGATGGCTCCAGCCAGCCCTGGCCCAAGGTGGCGGCACCATCCCAGCGCCCAGAAACACCAGCTCGGACCCCCGCTGCACCGCCAAGAGCCGTGAGCCCCCCGCCCCCCCGCCCCGAGAGACCCCCGGTACCTTGTCGCAGAGCCGGCTCAGGGCCATCCTCGCCACCGCGCCTCTCCCCGAGCTGGGAGAGCTGCGGCTCCGGCGACACGGCTAACTCCTGCGGGGATCCTCCCGCCGTCCACCCGGCCGTCCACCCACCCCCTCTGCCCGTCCGCCCGCCGCAGGTGGGGCAGCAGCACCCACGGGTGCGAGGAAAGGGCTCGGCCAAGCGCTGACGCCTCCCTGCCTCAGTTTCCCCCGGCACCGGAGCCCCCCCGGGGAGCCGCGGCACATCGGCAGAGCCACGTTTCCAAGGAGGAGCCCGGAGGCCCCGGGGATGGGGCGTCGCGGCAGGAGGCAGGCGGGAGCCGGCGGCGGAGGGGGGGGGGGTTGTTATTAGAAAATAAAGTGTTTAATAAAAGAGCAGCTCCTGCTCCCTTCACAGCACAGGGGAGGGCGGAGGGGACCGACCGCCGGGCAGCAGGAGACGACGTGGTGACAGCCACGGAGCGAGGGGGCCGGAGGGAGAGGAGGAAGAGGAGGAGGAGGAGGAGAGGGAGCAGGGGGCTCCCACCCGGCAGCACCCCCTCCCCAGCCGGCCTCCATCCAGTGTTTCAAGTTCACACAACCAAAAAGGGAAGCCCAGGGGGCTCGGAGGGTCCGGCGGGAGGTGGCTCAAGACCCCGCCAGGTAGATCCCTGCGGAGGAAAGGCAGTGAGGAGGGGGGCACATGCCCAGCACGAGGACGGTCACCGCCAAGTGGCCAGGGCTCAATCCCAGCCCCAAACTGGGCTACCTGTACCCTCGCCAGGCTGGGCATCGCCCAGGGACCAGGGGAGTGGAGATTAGGGTGGTAGGGAGGGGACCCCAGGCACCCCAGGGCCATGGGGAGCAGAGAGGGAACCCCATGCACCCCAAGGAAGGGACCCCCGTGCACCCCAAGGAGCGGGGAAGGGACCTCATGCACCCCAGGGAAGGGCACCCATGCACCCCAAGGAGCAGGGAGGGGACCCCATGCACCCCAAGGAAGGGACCCCCATGCACCCCAAGGAAGGGACCCCCATGCACCCCAAGGAGCAGGGAGGGGACCCCATGCACCCCAGGGAAGGGCACCCATGCACCCTGGAGAGCAGGGAAGGGACGCCATGCACCCCAAGGAAGGGACCCCCGTGCACCCCAAGAAAGGGACCCCCGTGCACCCCAAGAAAGGGACCCCCGTGCACCCTGGCGAGCAGGGAAGGGACCCTGTGCACCCCCAAGGAAGGGACCCCGCGCACCCCAGGGCCACAGGGGATGGGGAGAAGACCCTGAGCCCCCCCGCAGGGCCATGGGGAAGGGACCCCCGCACCCCCTGGCCCCCGCGCCAGCCGTACCCGTGGCAAACCTCTTCTTGACCAGCGACATGCGGTACCCGGCGCTCGCCAGCTCCACCTCGACGCCCGACAGCGTGCTGCCCTCGCTGCTGAACTGGGCTGCCACCGGGCTGGGCTTGCTGGGCCCGCAGAGGGGCTCCCAGCTGGCCGAGAGCCGGCCGCAGCCTGGGGGAGGGGGGCACAGCAGAGGGGTTGGTTTAGAGGGGGGTAGGGGGTGTCTGTGGGGTCCAAGGCCAGCCCCTGCCCCGTACACAGCCTCACCTCCCTGCCCCGGCGCACCGGGGACATCCAGCAGCCTCCAGAGCAGCCTCTTCTCCTCCAGGTTCCTGCCGGGACACAGGCACATCCCCAAGCCCCCAAAACCCCCCACCTCCAATCCATCCCCGCCTTGTCCCCACCTCCCTGCCTTCCTCACCCCATCAGCACCCCCGTTTCCCAGCTCAGAGGTTCCCCTTCCTCCTCCCACCCTGGAGGGGGGGGGGGGTGTGTTGGGACCCCCCCCCCCCACCCCCCAAGTCCTGCGTCCCACCGCTCCCCTTACCAGCTGGCCGCCGGCTGCAGCCGCAGGTTGGCGACGGGCTCGTCCACGGGCAGGAGGACGTGGACGTTGGCGAGGGGCACGGGCAAGGCCAGGGCGCCGGCGTTGTAGCCGTACTCGACGCTGACCCGCGTGGCACCCGGCGAGCAGTCCCAGCGCACGCAGAGCCGCAGGGGCGCCGAGCCGGGGCCCAGCCGCGAGAACTTCGGGGGAGGTTCGGGGAGGTTTTAGGGGGGGCACTGAGATCCTCTTGCCCTCCCAAGAGCTGGGGGTGGGAACGACGACTCCCAGCTCTGCCCGCCTCGCACCGCCCGGGGCTCACCTGGTACTTGAGCAGAGCCACGTTGTAGTAGGAGGCGGCCGGGCTCTGCTCCGCTTGCTTCTGCAGGTGCCCCGTCAGCGCCGCCATGTTCAGCCAGAAGTCCCTTGGTGCTGGGGTCGCTCTGGGATGGGTCGCTGCGGGGATGGAGGGGGGTCAGAGCAGCGGAGGTGCCTGGGCACCCCGGGAAAACCAGCACCCCGATACCCAGCTTCCCCGTCACCGCACCCACTGGCTCCCACGGACGCTCAGCCCCCCCCCGGGAACCCCAGGAACCCCACGTACTCTATAACCCAGCTCCCCATCGCTGCATCTACCGGCTCTTGGGGATGCCTGGGCATCCCCAGGAAGCCAGGTACCCCATGCACCCTGATATAGAGCTCCCCGTCGCTGCATCTACCGGCTCCAAGGATGCCCCGGGCATCCCCAGGAAGCCAGGTACCCCATGCACCCTGACATAGAGCTCCCCATCGCTGCATCTACCAGCTCCCAGGATGCCCAGGCATCCCCAGGAAGCCAGGTACCCCACGTACCCTGATATAGAGCTCCCCATCGCTGCATCTACCAGCTCCCAGGATGCCCAGGCATCCCCAGGAAGCCAGGTACCCCACGTACCCTGATATAGAGCTCCCCATCGCCGCATCCACCACCTCCCAGGATGCCTGTGCCCCCTCCCAGCACCCCCCGTCCCCCAATACCAGGTCCTCATCGCCTCATCCACCACCTCCCAAGGCCCCTGCATCCCCCCACAGGCGACCCCCCGCGCCCCGATACCAGCTCCCCACCGTCGCGCTGCCCGGCTGCCAGCCTGCCCAGGCGTCCCCGCGCAGCCGGTGCCGCGGTGCCACCGCGTCCCCGCACCTGTAGAGCAGCTCGGCGTTGGGCAGGAACTGCTCGATGGCGCCGGCGTTGAGCAGGCGGAAGCTGAGCACGGGGGGGGGCCATGGTCCCGCTGAAGACGCGGACGATGCCGGCGGGGAAGGACATGGTGAGCTCCCCTGTCACCTTCACCAGGCAGCTGCCGGGGACAGGCCGGGGGTCAGCGGATACCCCAGGCAGGACTTAGTGGCTGGGAGGGGGTCCCCTGACCCCCCCACCCCCTCCCGGGACCCCCGTACCTGTCGGCATCGCGCCCCTTGAAGTACGCGTGGACGTACTCGGTGAAGGCGGGTGGCCACCGGCAGCGCGTCCTGCGAGCCCAGCACCACGGGGCTGGGACCCCCGCGATAGCCCTGGGGAGGCAGAGAGGGGTCAGAGCCCGGAGGGGACCCCTCAACCCCGCAGCCCCCCCCAAGACCCACCGAGTGCCGGCTGGGAGACGGCGAAGAAGCCACGCTCGCCCAGGCTGGCGGGCGCCGAGTGCGAGGGGCCGCAGCTCCAGGAGGGCGAGGGGCTCAGCGAGCGGGACTGCAAGGCAAGGTGGCATCGAGGTGGGGGGGGGGGTGCGTTTTGGGGTTCAGCCCCCGCCGTGGGGGTCCCGCAGCCCAGCCCTGCTCCCCACGCCCCCCCCAAGTCCAGCCACGCACCAGGTCGGTGTTGCTGCCTGCAGCCGGGCCGGCCGCCGGCCTCTTGGTGCGGGAGCGGCGAGGGGGGGCCATGAGCGGGACCTCCCGGGGGGCTGCGCTGGGCCGGGGTGGGGAGAATATCTGGGGGGGGGGAACACACACACGACACGCGATGACACACAGCAGGGTCTCACCAGTGCCACGAGTTTTGGCAGGTCTCAGCCCTGGTCTCAGCCGAGCCGGGGCTGGGTGAGACCCTGTGCCCAGCTGCGGGGGGGGATGGGGAGCAGAGTTAGGGGTAAGGGGCGGGGGGGGGGGGGGGGGGGGGGGGGGCAGCTCCTGCCCCCCTGGCCACTCACCCAGCTCAGGCTGCGGTGGGGGAGCTGCCAGTGTGCTGCCCTCGGTCAGCCTCATCCCCGACCCTTGGCAGGTCCACGGAGAGGGGCTGGAGGACTCCCCCCCACTGGGGGGGGCCGGAGAGGAGGAGAGGAGGAGGAGGCCGAGTTGGAGGAAGCACAGGGCAGCGGGGGGCTGATCCCCGCTGGGGCTGCGGGGCTCTGACCCACGGTGGGGGCTCCCCAAAAGGGTCAGGCGAGGGGGGCTTCTCGGGGTGCTGGGGCGCTGGGGCACCGGCTGCGACCCCCCGGGGCACCGACCCCACGTCCTCCCAGAGCCCCTCGGCCCCGGGGGCCGCTGAAGACGGCGAAGCCGGGGGGGCTCGGGGAGGCGGCCGGCGGGGGCTGCGGGGCCGCGGCACCCAGGCACCGGGGGTCGCGGGGTGGCAGGTGGTGGCGGTGGTGGCGGGGGGGTCCGGCGGGCCACCCCGCTTTGGGAGGGGGCTCTGCGGTGTCCCCAGGCTGTGGGGTCCAAGGTCTCTCGAGTCCGGGGAGGGTCCGGGTGCGGGGTGCGAGGGGTGAGTCCAAACCCGAGTCCTCCACGTTCTCCGGGGAGGAGGAGGAGAAGGGAGAGGAGGAGGAGGTGAGGACGTAGGCGCGGGGGGCTGCGGGGAGACCCCCGTGTCAGAGTGCTGCGGGGTGGTGGGGGCCACAGCACCCTGAATGTCGGGGTCCCCCTGCCCACTCTGTCCTCCCTGGCCCCCCCACCCCCAAATCCTCACCCGGGAAATCCTCCGCTTCAAAAGCCGACTCCAGCGGGGGCCCGAAGAGAGCGGCGGGGGGCACCGTGTCCGCAGGGGCTTTCCCGGAGCTGCTGTGCCGGGGACAGAGCGGGAGGCTCAATGCCCACCCGGGACACCCCCCCCCCCCCCCCGAGGAAGGGGGCTCGGGGGGTGGCAGGCATGGGGTGCAGCACCCCACGGCACCCCGCTCCCTCCCTGCCCCGTACCTGTTCACCTGCGCCGCCGGGCGAACCCTCCCTGCGCCGTCACCTGCGGGGAGAGGGGACACGCTGGGGGCTGCAGAGCCACCGCACCCCACGGCCCCAGGACCCTCCCAGTATCCCCAGGACACCCCCCAGCACGGCCTCACCTGCCACCAGCATCCCCTCGGGGTCCGCATCGCTCGGGGCCGGGGTCAGAGATGCCACGTGCCCTGCGAAGGGACAGGGGACAAGCAGCGTTAGGGGACACGGAGCCCAGGGGACCCCCACGGGCCACACTGAACCCCCAGGGTGGCACTTACGGGACGACTGTCGCTTGACGGTGCCTGCAAGAGAACGGGGACAGAGGGGGTCGCTTGGCCCTGGCATGGTGGGACGTTGCAGCCCCCCACCCCCCCCACCCCCTCACACCCCCCCCCCCTGCCGAGGCTCACCCCAATGCTGGGGGGGCAGGATGAGGTTCCCTACGGTGGCCTTGAGCTGCTCCATGGTGGCCTCAGCGCTGCCGGCCGCCTCCCGGGGCTGCACCGGCTTGATGTGGACGTAAAACTTGCGGGGCTCGTCCCTCGTCGTAGTCGGAGTCGCTGGAGGAGCAGACGTGGTTCTCCGCCTCGGCTGAGCCCCCGTCAAGGCATCACCCCATGCTTGGACCACCCCCACCCCCCCCACGCTTTGGGCACCCCCAAAAGTCAGACACGTGCACCACCCCCCACCACCCCCCCCAGCTCCAGCACAAGGATACTGCAGGTGACATCGGGGCGCACGGTGAACCCGTCCTCATCCACCTCCGGGCAGCCCTGCGGGGAGATGCTCGGAGAGGTGCTCGCTCTCCCAGTCCTCCCAGTATGGAAAAAAAAACCCCCAACAGTCCCTGGGCTGGCACTGGGATACTCACCACCTCTGCATCCGGGGATTCCCTGGGGAATGATAGGGGCAGCATTAGGTCCCGAAGCGGGGAAGGGATGGAGGATCCAGGGATGTGGGGATGCAGGGATGCAGAGACACGGGGATGAAGGATCCAGAGACTCTGGGATGAAGGATGCAGGGACATGCGGATGGACGGATGCAGGGACATGGGGATGGACGGATGCAGAGGCTCTGGGATGCAGGATCCAGGGATGCGGGGATGCAGAGACATGAGGATGAAGGACCCAGGGACGCAGGGATGCAGGGACGTGGAGACATGGGGATGAAGGATCCAGGGACTCGGGGATGAAGGATCCAGGGACGCAGGGATGCAGGGACGTGGAGACATGGAGATGAAGGATCCAGGGACTGTGGGATGAAGGATCCGGGGACACAGGGACGTGGGGATGCAGGGACGTGGGGACGCAGGATCCGGGGGACATGGGGGACGCAGGGGATGCAGGGGACACAGGGATGAAGGATCCAGAGACTCTGGGATGCAGGATCCAGGGATGCAGGGACGTGGAGACAGTGGGGATGAAGGATCTAGGGACTGTGGGATGAAGCATCCGGGGACGCAGGGATGCAGGGACGTGGAGACATGGGGATGAAGGATCCAGGGACTCGGAGATGAAGGATCCGGGGACGCAGGGACGTGGGGACGCAGGGACGTGGGGATGCGGAGACATGGGGATGAAGGATCCGGGGACATGGGGACGCAGGGATGCGGGGACACGGGGACGCAGGGATGCGGGGACACGGGGGACGCAGGGATGCGGGGGACACGGGGACGCAGGGATGCGGGGACACAGGGCCAGAGAGAAGGGGGGAATCTTACACAGCATCACGATCCCTCTCCTTACGGCTCAACCCAGGGATGCGGGAAAGCTTTACTACGGCTTCTCTTGGGGTCCTGAGGAGGGGGGGGGGGGAGGGCACAGAGTGATGAGCACCCCCCCCCCCCCTGCCCCCCCCAAAAAAAGTCCCCAGCGTGGGGCTGCTGGCTGCAGACGTACTTGCCTTCCTGCGCTGGGGCCAGCCGGTACTCGTCCGAAATCCAACGCTCCTGCCCCCGAGAGCAGGATCAGTCCCCGGCTTCATCCTTGCACGAGGGCGGTGCTCTCCCTCCTCGCACGAGGGCGAAGCCCTCGTGCGAGGAGGGAGAGCACCGCCCTCGTGCAAACGAAGGGGAGCCCCCCCCCCCGCAGAACGCTGCCCACCACCTCACCTGGCCGCTCTCGCCCCGTCCCTTTTGCTCTCCGGCAAACCTCCGCAGCAGCATCTCGGTGCCGATGTTCTCCACGGTTTTGTTTGAATTCTTCATGTACCTGGAATAAAAAAAAAAAGAGGGGGTACATGAGAGTAAAGGGGGGGGGGTGGGGTGGGCACAGCTCAGGGTTTGTCCCCATCGTCGTTCACCACCCCCCTCGGGGACTCACTTGCCCGATCTGGACGTGGGTGTCCTCCACGGAGTGCGAGTAGGAGCCGATGAGACCCTTCATGTGGCGTAGGTGGGGCTTCTTCCACCTCCTGGAAGCGCTGGGAGGGGGCACAGGTGGGTGGGGGGAGGGTTTAGGTAGGGTGGCATGTCCCCAGGGGTTGGCATGTGGGCAGGAAGGGGGGGTGAAGAAGGGGTGGCATGTCCCCCAGGGAGCCGGCACCACCAGGGAATGGGGCTCAGCCAGGGTGGCACGTCCCCAAGGGACAGCACTTCCCCAAGCAGGGGGTGGTCAGCCAGGGTGGCATGTCCCCAAGGAATGGGGGTCAGCCAGGGTGGCATGTCCCCAGGGAGCTGGGGGCGGGGCTCAGCCAGGATGGCCTGTCCCCAGGGAGGTGGCACCACCAGGGAATGGGGCTCAGCCAGGGTGGCACATCCCCCAAGAGCCAGCACCCCCAAGCAGGGGGTGGGTCAGCCAGGGTGGCATGTCCCCAAGGAATGGGGGTCAGCCAGGGTGGCACATCCCCAGGGGGTCGGCATGTGGGCACGGAGGGGGGGCTCAGGAAGGGTGGCACGTCCCCCAGGGGTTGGCATCGCCCAGGCAGCGGCGCGGCACATCCCCAAGGGACAGCACCCCCAAGCAGGGGGTGGTCAGCCAGGGGTGGCATGTCCCCAAGGAATGGGGGTCAGCCAGGGTGGCACGTCCCCAGGGAGCTGGGGGGGGGGGCTTATCAAGGGTGGCACGTCCCCAGGGAGCTGGCATCACCAGGGAATGGGGCTCAGTCAGGGTGGCACGTCTCCAGGGAGTTGGGGGGGGGGGGGCTCAGCCAGGATGGCCTGTCCCCAGGGAGGTGGGCACCACCAGGGAATGGGGCTCAGCCAGGGTGGCACATCCCCAAGAGCCAGCACCCCCAAGCAGGGGGTGGTCAGCCAGGGTGGCATGTCCCCAAGGAATGGGGGTCAGCCAGGGTGGCACATCCCCAGGGGTCAGCATGTGGGCATGGAGGGGGGCTCAGGAAGGGTGGCACGTCCCCCAGGGGTTGGCATCGCCCAGGCAGCGGCGCGGCACATCCCTAAGGGACAGCACCCCCAAGCAGGGGGTGGTCAGCCAGGGTGTCATGTCCCCAAGGAATGGGGGTCAGCCAGGGTGGCATGTCCCCAGGGAGCTGGGGGGGGGGGCTTATCAAGGGTGGCACGTCCCCCAGGGAGCTGGCATCACCAGGGAATGCGGCTCAGCCAAGGTGGCACGTCCCAAGGGCCAACACGGCTCAGCCAAGGTGGCACGTCCCAAGGGCCAACATCCCCAGGGGGCTGGCAATCGCCGCGGAGCTGGGGCTCAGCCCCGGGGTGTCCCCTGGGGGCTGGCATCACCCAAGAGGGAGGCTCAACCAGGGTGGCACATCCCCAAGGGGCCACCACCCCCGGGAACCGGAGCTCCCCCGGCGTGACCCATCCCCACGGCGCGGTGGCTCAGCCAAGCCGCCCCGTCCCCCACGGCCCACCCTGCCCCGTGCCCGCACCCAGCGCCCGAGCGGCGCCCGCACGAGCCCCGCACCCTGCCCCGCCGCCCCCGGCGCTGCCCACCTACGGCCGAATCCAGCATCCTCTGCTCGAAGTCGGGCCCGGGCGCTGTTGTACTTCTCCACCGCCTGCCGCAGCGCCTCGCCCGCCTTCTTGGACTTGAGCTCTGCCTGCGGGACCGAGCGGTGGCTGTGGGACTGGGACCACCGCGGGGCAAACTGGGACCAACCGCGGGGCGGACCGGGACCACCGCGGGGCGGACCGGGACCACCGCGGGGCGGACCGGGACGCACGTCGGGTCTTACCTTGTCGATCTCCTTCTGGCTGGTGCCCTCCTTGCGGAGCCGCTCGTACTCCTGGCACTTGCTGTGGTAGCTCTCCTTGGATTTGGGGAGCAGCTGGGCCACCCCGTGAAGGAGCTGGACGGCCTCGAGGGTCCCCGACACCTCCTCCTTGGACTGGATTGGGGGGGGGGGGGATGACACACACACATGGGACAGAGAAGGGTGGGCAAGCGGGGGGTTTGGGGACGGGGTGGGGGGGGGAGGAAGGGGGTGGGATGCGGTACCTTCTTGTGCACCCGGCCTTGCTCCTCGCCGTAGCGCGAGATCTCCTTGATGAGGTCGTGAAGCTTCTTCATCAGCTCCAGGTGGCACAGGGCCAGCTTGTCCGAGGAGATGCGGGGGAAAACCTCCCAGAGCGGCGCGAAGGTCCTGGGCGGGGGGGGGACACACACGCGGGGATGAGCGGTGGGGTGTGTGTCCCCGCCCAAGCTCAGGGTGCTCCAGACCCCGACTTACCCCAGTTGGGTCCCATTGGTGGCCATCTTAGAGAGCTTCACCATGGCCTTGGCGTAGTTCTCCTCGATGGCAGCCCTGGGGGAGGGGGGTGGGGGGTGTGTGTGTGTGTTGGGGATGGAGCCCAGCGGTGCTGGGGGGACCCCTGGTCACACCCCCACCCCACCCCAAAGCCGCCGGTACCCTCTCACGGACGAAGGTCAGCCAGCTCCTTGGTGGAGATCTGCCCGTGCTTCATGTTGTGGTAGAGCACATCGAAGCCGTGGTTCTTCTCGCCCTGGCAGGGGACCACCCTCAGCTCCCAAACCCCCACCCAGCGCCCCGTGGCGTGGGCACACCCAGGGACCCCCACCCACCCCACCCCACCCCACCCCAGCACGGTGCCACTGCCGGGAAGCACCAGCCAGCGCGGCAAGAAGCACCATTTGGGGTAGAAACAACCCCAAACGGGGCCACGGTGACCCCAAACCCCCCCTGAGGTGCAGAGCCCCCCACCCTTACCAGGGGCGGTGCCACCCAGAACCAGCAGGGGGGGGTGGGGGGGGGCCCCCGGACGCCTGGGGTTCCCCTGGGTGAGCAGGGGCAGGAAGGGGTGGGCTGAGCCTGGGCACTGGGTGCTATTTTGGGTGCTGCCTGCTCTCCCCCCCCCCCCCCCCCCCAACATGCAGGGGTGGCTTCCTCTCACCCCGCCCCCCCAGCAGCGTGACCCCCCCATCTGGGGAAACTGAGGCAGAGAGAAGGGGAAGATGGCGGCAGCTGCCAGACCCCGGCAGAGACCGAGCAGGAAGCACCGTCCAGCGCTTCGTGTCCCCGCGGCGCCACCAACTTCCCCCCACGGGTGCCGGGACGGGGATCCCCACGGCGGGGGGGGGGGGGGGCGGGCACACCCACACCCACGGGGCACCCACACCCATTGCTGCCCCCCCCCCCCCCCTTCCCTCAGTAATTAACCCGTAGCGTTTAACGGAGGCGTCGGGCCTCACGAAATTACTGATGGCAACGAACCTTCCTCCCTCCCCCCCCCCCCCCGGAATTGGGGGGAGCCCTCTGCAGCGAGGCCCCGAGGGTGGGGGGCACCCATGGGGGGGGGGGGTGGGGGGGTTGTCCAGGCTTACCCAAAAGTGCTCGGTGAAGTAGGACATCTTGGAAGGTGGGGGTGGGGGGGGGAGGGACACGGGACACAACGGCGGCGTGGGGGACCCGCAGCTCAGCTCCTGGCACCCTGGGGACACATCTGACCCTTACTGGGGGGAAGAAGGGGGGGGGGGGGGGGCTCGGTGGGGAACCCCCCCAGCACCACGCCTGCACCCACTGGTATTTACTGGGAAAGCGCAGCCCCACGCCTGTGGGAACAGCAGGGCCCCCCCACACACCCCCCGTACCCACCCCAGCCCCCTCCCCACGGCGTGTGGCACCCCGGGGGGGCCACCAGGGCCACCAAGGTGGCACTCGGGCCTGACACCAGATACGCACCTAAATAATAAATGAGCGGCTGCTGCGCCGCGGCTGCTCCGGTGCGCGGCCGTGCCAGCAGCCCCCCCAAAACCACACCACCTCCCCCCCCCCCACCAGCCCCCCTCCTCACCCAGGGGAACCCCTTCACCCCACAAACGAGGACCCAGGCATCCGGGTGAGCGTGGGGGTGTGACCCCCCCTCGCCCTACCCCCAACCCCAAATGCACCCACCTGTGCTGGAGGGCACCCAGCAGAGCAGCGCGACACCCCCCCCCCCCCCCCCCCCCCCAGCACGCAGTAGGGGGGACACCCAGGCTGTGCCCCCCCCCCCCCCACTCCCCTGGCTGTGCCCCCGCCCCGCTCCCCATCACATGCTGCAGAAAAAACAGGAAACCCAAAAATTCGTGCGTGCCCGGGGGGGGGGGGGGGGCACTCACCCTGGGCTGCTGGGGGGCTCGCGGGGCCCCCCCCAATCATCCTGGGTGCACCCGGGGGGTCTGGGGGGGGAGGGGGGGTGGGGGAGAGAGAGATGGGTTAGAGCACACCGCAGCCCCCCCAAACCCCGCTCCCGGCCACCCCAGCCCCCCCCCCCCCCCCCGATCCGGCAGTGCCTCGGCTCAGCCGGAGCCACATGTGTCATGAGCGGGGCGGGCTCAGCGCGGCCTCCCCAGCTGCCCCCTGTCAGGCTGGGGGGGGGCACCGGGGGGGGGGCTCATGGCCCGGCAGGACCCCAACCCGCCGCCCGGTCACGAGCGGCCGCAGACACCGCGAACCCCGCCGCCCCGTCGCCGTCGGCTCCAAAGTCCCCCCCGGGAAGTGGCAAGCGGCCACCGGGTCCCCGAGCCGGGATGGGGGGGGGGGGGGGGGGGGGACGGGGGGCGAGGGGGGACGCGGGGCGCAGCATCCCACTGGGGCTACGGCGGGGCCACCCCAGCACAAGCCCCCCCCCCCCCATGCCGGGGAGGACCCGGCCACCCGCAGCGGTGACCTTCAGCGACTGGGGGGTGGCGGGGGGACCCCCGAGGGGTGGCGGGGGGAGGGGGGGTGGTGTCTACGGGGCGGGGGGGCGACTGGATCCCGCCGGCTCGGGGAGCGGCTGCACCTGCCCGGGCTGGGGGCTGCTCAGCTGGGGGAGGGCTACGGACCCCCCACCCCCAGGCGGCGGGGTCCGTTGGAGGGAGAGGCACCGCGGGGGGGTTGTCGGTGCAGATGCCTCCCCCCCAAAAAAAAAAAGGGAGGGAAAGCGCCGAGCCCCTGCCACCTGCAGCGGGGAGGGGGGGGGGTCGCGGCGGGGCTGCCCGCAGCCCCGGGAGCGGCGGCGTTTTGGGGAGGGGGGGGGGGGGGGGCTGCACCCGTGCACGGAGGACACGGCGGGGGGGGGGGGCTTTTATTGAGGAGGGGGGCACCGGCGGCTGCGGGGTGCGCTGCAGCGGGGAGCCCCGCACAGCGCGGGGGGGGGGGGGGCTCCGGCCGAGGGTAGCGGCGGGGGCTGCGGGCTGCACCCTAGCCCTGGGGAGGGGGGATGCTGCAGCGGGGGCGGGGGGGGAAGGGGGTGGGTTGGGGGGTGCTGCGCCCACGTACCGCGCGGGAGCGGCGGGGGTCTCTGCACGGCGGTACCGGGGGGCTGCACCCCGCTCCGGTACGCGGGGCTGGGGGTCGTTCCCCCCCGTTGACCCGGCGGCCGCGGGAGACCCGAGCCCGGCGGGACCGCACTCACCTGCGGGGCCGGGGGGCCGCCCCCCGCCCCGCTCCGCTCCGCCGCCCCGCCGCCGCCCCCGCGCCCGCTCCGGGCCGCGCGCTCCGGCCGGGACCGCGCCGGGGCGGGGGGGGGGAAGGCGGGAGCCACGCCCCCCTCTCCGCCGCGCCGCTTGGCTATTGGTCACCGCGCCCGGCAGCGGTTACCGCAGCCAGCGGTCGCCGCTTCTCATTGGCCGCTCCGCCGCCGCGCCGCGCGCGGGGAGGGGGGTGATTTGCATTTTTTTAAAGCGGCCCGCCGCCCCCCCACCGCGGGGAAGGGGGGCTTGGGGGTGGGGGGGGGGGGTGGGGGGGGGGGGATGACGGGCGGGTCCAGAGCCGCCCGCACCGGCCCCGGGGCTCCCACCATCCCCGCGGCCGCCACCCTCCGGCGCTGCTAAGGACGCCTGCTAACGGTGCAACCAACGGTGCAACCGCTCCCACCCCCGCACCACGCCACGACCCCCCCGCAGCCCACTCCCACCCCACCGGCTGCAACCCGCACCCGCCGTCCCGA
>NC_141414.1:9044457-9046957 GCF_034619465.1 Leptosomus discolor
TAGGGTTAGGGTTAGGGTTAGGGTTAGGGTTAGGGTTAGGGTTAGGGTTAGGGTTAGGGTTAGGGTTAGGGTTAGGGTTAGGGTTAGGGTTAGGGTTAGGGTTAGGGTTAGGGTTAGGGTTAGGGTTAGGGTTAGGGTTAGGGTTAGGGTTAGGGTTAGGGTTAGGGTTAGGGTTAGGGTTAGGGTTAGGGTTAGGGTTAGGGTTAGGGTTAGGGTTAGGGTTAGGGTTAGGGTTAGGGTTAGGGTTAGGGTTAGGGTTAGGGTTAGGGTTAGGGTTAGGGTTAGGGTTAGGGTTAGGGTTAGGGTTAGGGTTAGGGTTAGGGTTAGGGTTAGGGTTAGGGTTAGGGTTAGGGTTAGGGTTAGGGTTAGGGTTAGGGTTAGGGTTAGGGTTAGGGTTAGGGTTAGGGTTAGGGTTAGGGTTAGGGTTAGGGTTAGGGTTAGGGTTAGGGTTAGGGTTAGGGTTAGGGTTAGGGTTAGGGTTAGGGTTAGGGTTAGGGTTAGGGTTAGGGTTAGGGTTAGGGTTAGGGTTAGGGTTAGGGTTAGGGTTAGGGTTAGGGTTAGGGTTAGGGTTAGGGTTAGGGTTAGGGTTAGGGTTAGGGTTAGGGTTAGGGTTAGGGTTAGGGTTAGGGTTAGGGTTAGGGTTAGGGTTAGGGTTAGGGTTAGGGTTAGGGTTAGGGTTAGGGTTAGGGTTAGGGTTAGGGTTAGGGTTAGGGTTAGGGTTAGGGTTAGGGTTAGGGTTAGGGTTAGGGTTAGGGTTAGGGTTAGGGTTAGGGTTAGGGTTAGGGTTAGGGTTAGGGTTAGGGTTAGGGTTAGGGTTAGGGTTAGGGTTAGGGTTAGGGTTAGGGTTAGGGTTAGGGTTAGGGTTAGGGTTAGGGTTAGGGTTAGGGTTAGGGTTAGGGTTAGGGTTAGGGTTAGGGTTAGGGTTAGGGTTAGGGTTAGGGTTAGGGTTAGGGTTAGGGTTAGGGTTAGGGTTAGGGTTAGGGTTAGGGTTAGGGTTAGGGTTAGGGTTAGGGTTAGGGTTAGGGTTAGGGTTAGGGTTAGGGTTAGGGTTAGGGTTAGGGTTAGGGTTAGGGTTAGGGTTAGGGTTAGGGTTAGGGTTAGGGTTAGGGTTAGGGTTAGGGTTAGGGTTAGGGTTAGGGTTAGGGTTAGGGTTAGGGTTAGGGTTAGGGTTAGGGTTAGGGTTAGGGTTAGGGTTAGGGTTAGGGTTAGGGTTAGGGTTAGGGTTAGGGTTAGGGTTAGGGTTAGGGTTAGGGTTAGGGTTAGGGTTAGGGTTAGGGTTAGGGTTAGGGTTAGGGTTAGGGTTAGGGTTAGGGTTAGGGTTAGGGTTAGGGTTAGGGTTAGGGTTAGGGTTAGGGTTAGGGTTAGGGTTAGGGTTAGGGTTAGGGTTAGGGTTAGGGTTAGGGTTAGGGTTAGGGTTAGGGTTAGGGTTAGGGTTAGGGTTAGGGTTAGGGTTAGGGTTAGGGTTAGGGTTAGGGTTAGGGTTAGGGTTAGGGTTAGGGTTAGGGTTAGGGTTAGGGTTAGGGTTAGGGTTAGGGTTAGGGTTAGGGTTAGGGTTAGGGTTAGGGTTAGGGTTAGGGTTAGGGTTAGGGTTAGGGTTAGGGTTAGGGTTAGGGTTAGGGTTAGGGTTAGGGTTAGGGTTAGGGTTAGGGTTAGGGTTAGGGTTAGGGTTAGGGTTAGGGTTAGGGTTAGGGTTAGGGTTAGGGTTAGGGTTAGGGTTAGGGTTAGGGTTAGGGTTAGGGTTAGGGTTAGGGTTAGGGTTAGGGTTAGGGTTAGGGTTAGGGTTAGGGTTAGGGTTAGGGTTAGGGTTAGGGTTAGGGTTAGGGTTAGGGTTAGGGTTAGGGTTAGGGTTAGGGTTAGGGTTAGGGTTAGGGTTAGGGTTAGGGTTAGGGTTAGGGTTAGGGTTAGGGTTAGGGTTAGGGTTAGGGTTAGGGTTAGGGTTAGGGTTAGGGTTAGGGTTAGGGTTAGGGTTAGGGTTAGGGTTAGGGTTAGGGTTAGGGTTAGGGTTAGGGTTAGGGTTAGGGTTAGGGTTAGGGTTAGGGTTAGGGTTAGGGTTAGGGTTAGGGTTAGGGTTAGGGTTAGGGTTAGGGTTAGGGTTAGGGTTAGGGTTAGGGTTAGGGTTAGGGTTAGGGTTAGGGTTAGGGTTAGGGTTAGGGTTAGGGTTAGGGTTAGGGTTAGGGTTAGGGTTAGGGTTAGGGTTAGGGTTAGGGTTAGGGTTAGGGTTAGGGTTAGGGTTAGGGTTAGGGTTAGGGTTAGGGTTAGGGTTAGGGTTAGGGTTAGGGTTAGGGTTAGGGTTAGGGTTAGGGTTAGGGTTAGGGTTAGGGTTAGGGTTAGGGTTAGGGTTAGGGTTAGGGTTAGGGTTAGGGTTAGGGTTAGGGTTAGGGTTAGGGTTAGGGTTAGGGTTAGGGTTAGGGTTAGGGTTAGGGTTAGGGTTAGGGTTAGGGTTAGGGTTAGGGTTAGGGTTAGGGTTAGGGTTAGGGTTAGGGTTAGGGTTAGGGTTAGG